>NC_069499.1:454997754-455297754 GCF_027579735.1 Bombina bombina
GATAAAAATAAATTGGAAAGTTGTTTAAAATTGCTGAATAATGAAAGTTTAATTTGACTATACTGTCCCTTTAATTAAAAAGGGCAAAATCAGAATGAGAAAAGGCTTAGATGGCTAAAAGCTGAACCAGGAGACCAATGCTCCAATTAAAGAATATCTTGTGATGGACAAGATTTGATAAAAGCTTTAAAGGGATATGAAACTCAATTTTTTTTCTTTCATGATTCAGATAGAGCATGCAATTTTAAGCAACTTTCTAATTTACTCCTGTTAAGACATTTTCTTCCTTCTCTTGGTATCTTTATTTGAAAAGCAGGAATGCAAGTTGAGGAGCCAGACCATTTTTGGTTCAGCACCTGGGTAGGGCTTGCTGATTGGTGCTAAATGTAAATTTTTGTTTTGTTTTAACATAAATCTGAAAGAATGGACCAACGAAAATGAAGAAAATGAAAAAATACTGATGAAAATCATCGGTAATCAAGGTTTCCCCTGTGTTTTTGGAGAGTTCCTGGAAGCAAAATATTCTCAGCTAATGCAAAAGCAAATGATAGTTTTCAATACTGATGATTACTACCTTATGTACACAGAAATGAACATCAGATATGGCAAATGTGATGGCAACATTCATACTGCATTTTCTTCTTTGTAATAATGATCTTTAAAGTACACACACATTTCCTGTAATTACTTTTAGACCATCCCTAATTTATTAGGTGTAACAGGTCTCATGCAGACAGCACTGTACAGGTAAATCATGGTAATCTTAGCAAAATTACCCTCTATACAGTTTTGTTTGCTAAAATAATGTGCTGTGAGCTTCCAAGCAGAGTCTTATGACAACTGTATCAATCTGCACAGAAAATCAAACTGTCAGATTTACTCAACTCAGAGCAAAGCTTCTATGCCAGTGGGCAATACCCATGCAGTATACAGCCTCTTGTAGTTTACTGCACTTTCACAGAAGAGAAATAAGTTGTATATCAGTACAAAAATAGCAGCCCAAGTCTGAAATATTAGGCATTTTTCCTTTAAAAAATGGAAACAAATGTTAATTTTGGATTCTTTATTTTTTTAGTATAACCTTTTGATTTTTAGTGGGCCCTGTTAATTTAAATGTTAAAATTAAAAAGCAGAAAAACACATATGATAAATAGATAATAAATAGATAGATAGATAGATAGATAGATAGATAGATAGATAGATAGATTTGCCCTGTAGTTAGCACTCTCTTCATGTAATATACAAACAATCAAGTGCAGCAAGATATTACTTGGTTTGATGTATTTTGCTTTTATTTTGTATAAACCAAAGCATTCCAGAAGGATAGATGAAAGCTTTAAGAGGCCTTTGTTTTAAAGCTATGATACAAATGAATCCAGCTGCTGTAATGAGGTTTGCTAATAGTTGGTAGGTATAATACTTTAATATTATATATACTCTAAATATGTCTATCATTCATGTGAAAGCGAACCATTTAATGTGTGTGCATATGCTGTGAATGGAAAAAAAATTGTTAACTCTGCTTTGATTTTGAAGCCAACACATACAGAGAAACAGGAGGGCGCTAGAAAGCCAATAGTTGATTTTGAAGCTTACAGGAAGTGTATAACACCAGGCCTTAAAGGGACACTAAACCCAAATTTTTCTTTAAAGGGACAGTCAAGTGCAAAAAAAAACTTCATGTTTCAAATAGGGCATGTAATTTTAAACAACTTTCCAATTTACTTTTATCACCAATTTTGCTTTGTTCTCTTGGTATTCTTAGTTGAAAGCTAAACCTAGGAGGTTCATATGCTAATTTCTTAGACCTTGAAGGCCGCCTCTAATCTAAATGCATTTTGATAGTTTTTCACCACTAGAGGGCATTAGTTCACGTGTTTCATATAGATAACATTGAGCTCATGCATGTGAATTTACCATGGAGACAGCTCTGATTGGCTAAATTGCAAGTCTGTCAAAAGAACTGAAATAAGGGGGCAGTCTGCTGAGGCTTAGATACAAGGTAATTACAGAGGTAAAACGTGTATTATTATAACTGTGTTGGTTATGCAAAACTGGGGAATTGGTAATTAAGGGATTATCTATCTTTTAAAACAACAAACATTCTGGTGTTGACTGTCCCTTTAATGATTCAGATAGAGCATGTGATTTTAAGCCACTTTCTAATTTACTCCTATTGTCCATTTCTCTTGTTAAGTGTATCCAGTCCACGGATCATCCATTACTTATGGGATATTCTCCTTCCCAACAGGAAGTTGCAAGAGGATCACCCACAGCAGAGCTGCTATATAGCTCCTCCCCTAACTGTCATATCCAGTCATTCTCTTGCAAGCCTCAACCAAGATGGAGGTCGTAAGAGGAGTGTGGTGTTTTATACTTAGTTTATTCTTCAATCAAAAGTTTGTTATTTTTAAATGGTGCCGGAGTGTACTGTTTATCTCAGGCAGTATTTAGAAGAAAAATCTGCCGGTGTTTTCTATGATCTTAGCAGAAGTAACTAAGATACATGGCTGTTCTCACATATTCTGAGGAGTGAGGTAACTTCAGAGAGGGAATGGCGTGCAGGTTTTCCTGCAATAAGGTATGTGCAGTTAATATTTTTCTAGGGATGGAATTTGCTAGAAAATGCTGCTGATACCGAACTAATGTAAGTAAAGCCTTAAATGCAGTTATAGCTACTGGTATCAGGCTTATTAATAGAGATGCATACTCTTATAAAAATGTAATATAAAACGTTTGCTGGCATGTTTAATCGTTTTTATATGTATTTGGTGATAAAACTTATTGGGGCCTAGTTTTTTTCCACATGGCTGGCTTGAATTTTGCCTAGTAACAGTTTCCTTAGGCTTTCCACTGTTGTAATATGAGTGGGAGGGGCCTTTTTAGTGCTTTTCTGTGCAGCTAAAAATACTGACAGAGACATTCAGTTTCCCTCTGCATGATCCAGGACATCTCTGGAGGGCTCAAAAGGCTTCAAAGTCGTTTTTGAGGGAGGTAAAAAGCCACAGTAGAGCTGTGGCAGTTGTTGTGACTGTTTGAAAAAAAAACAAAAAACAAAAAAAAAACGTTTTTGTCTTTTATTATTCCATTTTGGGTATTAAGGGGTTAATCATCCATTTGCAAGTGGTTGCAATGCTCTGCTAACTTGTTACATACACTGTAAAAATTTCGTTAGTGTAACTGCCTTTTTTCACTGTTATTTCAAATTTTGACAAAATTTGTGTTTCTTAAAGGTGCAGTAACGTTTTTTATATTGCTTGTAAACTTGTTTAAAGTGTTTTCCAAGCTTGCTAGTCTCATTGCTAACTGTTTAAACATGTCTGACACAGAGGAAACTACTTGTTCATTATGTTTGAAAGCCATGGTGGAGCCCCATAGGAGAATGTGTACTAAATGTATTGATTTCACCTTAAACAGTAAAGATCAGTCTTTAACTATAAAAGAAATATCACCAGAAGATTCTGACGAGGGGGAAGTTATGCCGACTAACTTTCCCCACGTGTCAGACCCTTCACCTCCCGCTCAGGGGATGCACGCTAATATGGCGCCAATTACATCAGGGACGCCCATAGCGATTACCTTGCAGGACATGGCTGCAATCATGAATAATACCCTGTCAGATGTATTATCAAGGTTGCCTGAATTAAGAGGCAAGCGCGATTGCTCTGGGGTTAGGAGAAATACAGAGCGCGCAGATGCTGTAAGGGCCATTTCTGATACTGCGTCACAATATGCAGATCATGAGGACGGAGAGCTTCAGTCTGTGGGTGACATCTCTGATTCGGGGAAACCTGATTCAGAGATTTCTAATTTTAAATTTAAGCTTGAGAACCTCCGTGTGTTGCTTGGGGATGTATTAGCTGCTCTGAATGACTGTAACACAGTTGCAGTACCAGAGAAATTGTGTAGGCTGGATAAATACTATGCGGTACCGGTGTGTACTGATGTTTTTCCTATACCTAAAAGGCTTACAAAAATTATTAGCAAGGAGTGGGATAGACCGGGTGTGCCTTTTTCCCCACCTCCTATATTTAGAAAAATGTTTCCAATAGACGCCACTACACGGGACTTATGGCAGACGGTCCCTAAGGTGGAGGGAGCAGTTTCTACTTTAGCAAAGCGTACTCCCGGTTGAGGACAGTTGTGCTTTTTCAGATCCAATGGATAAAAAATTGGAGGGTTACCTTAAGAAAATGTTTATTCAACAAGGTTTTATTTTACAGCCCCTTGCATGCATTGCGCCTGTCACGGCTGCGGCGGCATTCTGGTTTGAGGCCCTGGAAGAGGCCATCCATACAGCTCCATTGACTGAAATTATTGACAAGCTTAGAACACTTAAGCTAGCTAACTCATTTGTTTCTGATGCCATTGTTCATTTGACTAAACTAACGGCTAAGAATTCCGGATTCGCCATCCAAGCGCGTAGGGCGCTATGGCTTAAATCCTGGTCAGCTGACGTGACTTTGAAGTCTAAATTACTCAACATTCCTTTCAAGGGGCAGACCTTATTCGGGCCTGGTTTGAAGGAAATTATTGCTGACATTACTGGAGGTAAGGGTCACACCCTTCCTCAGGACAGGGCCAAAGCAAAGGCCAAACAGTCTAATTTTCGTGCCTTTCGAAATTTCAAGGCAGGTGCAGCATCAACTTCCTCCGCTTCAAAACAAGAGGGAACTTTTGCTCAATCTAAGCAGGCCTGGAAACCTAACCAGTCCTCGAACAAAGGCAAGCAGGCCAGAAAGCCTGCTGCTGCCTCTAAGACCGCATGAAGGAACGGCCCCCTATCCGGCGACGGATCTAGTGGGGGCAGACTTTCTCTCTTCGCCCAGGCGTGGGCAAGAGATGTTCGGGATCCCTGGGCGTTGGAGATCATATCTCAGGGATATCTTCTGGACTTCAAAGCTTCCCCTCCACAAGGGAGATTTCATCTTTCAAGGCTATCTGCAAATCAGATAAAGAAAGAGGCATTCCTACGCTGTGTGCAAGACCTCCTAGTTATGGGAGTGATCCATCCAGTTCCGCGGACGGAACAAGGACAGGGTTTTTATTCAAATCTGTTTGTGGTTCCCAAAAAAGAGGGAACCTTCAGACCAATTTTGGATCTAAAGATCTTAAACAAATTCCTCAGAGTTCCATCTTTCAAAATGGAAACTATTCGGACCATCCTACCCATTATCCAAGAAGGTCAGTACATGACCACAGTGGACTTAAAGGATGCCTACCTTCACATACCGATTCACAAAGATCATCATCGGTTTCTAAGGTTTGCCTTTCTAGACAGGCATTACCAATTTGTAGCTCTTCCCTTCGGGTTGGCTACAGCCCCGAGAATCTTTACTGGTTCTGGGCTCACTTCTGGCGGTTCTAAGACCGCGAGGCATAGCGGTGGCTCCGTATCTAGACGACATCCTGATACAGGCGTCAAGCTTTCAAGTTGCTAAGTCTCATACAGAGATAGTTCTGGCATTTCTGAGGTTGCACGGCTGGAAAGTGAACGAGGAAAAGAGTTCTCTATCCCCAATAACAAGAGTCTCCTTCTTAGGGACTCTTATAGATTCTGTAGAAATGAAAATTTACCTGACGGAGTCCAGGTTATCAAAACTTCTAAATGCTTGCCGTGTTCTTCACTCCATTCCGCGCCCTTCGGTAGCTCAGTGTATGGAGGTAATCGGCTTAATGGTAGCGGCAATAGACATAGTGCCATTTGCGTGCCTTCATCTCAGACCGCTGCAATTATGCATGCTGAGTCAGTGGAATGGGGATTACACAGATTTGTCCCCTCTGCTAAATCTGGATCAAGAGACCAGAGATTCTCTTCTCTGGTGGTTGTCTTGGGTACACCTGTCCAAGGGTATGACCTTTCGCAGGCCAGATTGGACAATTGTAACAACAGATCGTGGACTCAGGAGGAGAAACTCCTTCCAATAAATATTCTGGAGTTAGGAGCGATATTCAATGCTCTTCTGGCTTGGCCTCAGTTAGCAACACTGAGGTTCATCAGGTTTCAGTCGGACAACATCACGACTGTGGCTTACATCAACCATCAAGGGGGAACCAGGAGTTCCCTAGCGATGTTAGAAGTCTCAAAAATAATTCACTGGGCAGAGTACCACTCTTGCCACCTGTCAGCAATCCATATCCCAGGCGTGGAGAACTGGGAGGCGGATTTTCTAAGTCGTCAGACTTTCCATCCGGGAGAGTGGGAACTCCATCCGGAGGTGTTTGCTCAGTTGATTCATCGTTGGGGCAAACCAGAGTTGGATCTCATGGCGTCTCGCCAGAACGCCAAGCTTCCTTGTTACAGATCCAGGTCCAGGGACCCAGAAGCGACGCTGATAGATGCTCTAGCAGCGCCTTGGTTCTTCAACCTGGCTTATGTGTTTCCACCGTTTCCTCTGCTCCCTCGACTGATTGCCAAAATCAAACAGGAGAGAGCATCAGTGATTCTGATAGCACCTGCGTGGCCACGCAGGACTTGGTATGCAGACCTAGTGGACATGTCATCCTTTCCACCATGGACTCTGCCTCTAAGACAGGACCTTCTGACACAAGGTCCTTTCAATCATCCAAATCTAATTTCTCTGAGACTGACTGCATGGAGATTGAACGCTTGATTTTATCAAAGCGTGGCTTCTCCGAGTCAGTCATTGATACTTTAATACAGGCACGAAAGCCTGTTACCAGGAAAATCTACCACAAGATATGGAGTAAATATCTTTATTGGTGTGAATCCAAGAATTACTCATGGAGTAAGGTTAGGATTCCTAGAATATTGTCTTTTCTCCAAGAGGGCTTGGACAAAGGATTATCAGCTAGTTCCTTAAAGATTTCTGCTCTGTCTATTCTTTTGCACAAGCGTCTGGCAGAGGTTCCAGACGTCCAGGCATTTTGCCAGGCTTTGGTTAGAATTAAGCCTGTGTTTAAACCTGTTGCTCCCCCGTGGAGCTTAAACTTGGTTCTTAAAGTTCTTCAAGGAGTTCAGTTTGAACCCCTTCATTCCATTGATATTAAACTTTTATCTTGGAAAGTTCTGTTTTTGATGGCTATTTCCTCGGCTCGGAGAGTCTCTGAGCTATCTTCCTTACAATGTGATTCTAAGGTGGTTTCTAACAAGAATATCAATCAAGAGATTGTTGTTCCATCATTGTGTCCTAATCCTTCTTCAAAGAAGGAACGTCTTTTACATAATCTGGACGTAGTCCGTGCCTTGAAGTTTTACTTACAAGCTACTAAAGATTTTCGTCAAACATCTACCCTGTTTGTCGTTTACTCTGGACAGAGAAGTCAAAAAGCTTCGGCAACCTCTCTTTCCTTTTGGCTTCGGAGCATAATACGCCTAGCCTATGAGACTGCTGGACAGCAGCCGCCTGAAAGGATTACAGCTCATTCCACTAGAGCTGTGGCTTCCACCTGGGCCTTTAAAAATGAGGCCTCTGTTGAACAGATTTGCAAGGCCGCGACTTGGTCTTCGCTTCACACATTTTCCAAATTTTCCAAATTTGATACTTTTGCTTCTTCGGAGGCTGTTTTTGGGAGAAAGGTTCTTCAGGCAGTGGTTCCTTCCGCTTAATCCTGCCTTGTCCCTCCCATCATCCGTGTACTTTAGCTTTGGTATTGGTATCCCATAAGTAATGGATGATCCGTGGACTGGATACACTTAACAAGAGAAAACATAATTTATGCTTACCTGATAAATTTATTTCTCTTGTAGTGTATCCAGTCCACGGCCCGCCCTGTCCTTTTAAGGCAGGTCTAAATTTTAATTGAACTACAGTCACCACTGCACCCTATGGTTTCTCCTTTCTCTGTTTGTTTTCGGTCGAATGACTGGATATGACAGTTAGGGGAGGAGCTATATAGCAGCTCTGCTGTGGGTGATCCTCTTGCAACTTCCTGTTGGGAAGGAGAATATCCCATAAGTAATGGATGATCCGTGGACTGGATACACTACAAGAGAAATAAATTTATCAGGTAAGCATAAATTATGTTTTTTCTTAATTCTCTTGCTATCTTTTTTAAAAAGCAGAAATGTAAAGCTTAGGAGCCGGCTCATTTTTGGTTCAGAACCTGGGTTATGCTTGCTTATTGGTGGCTAAATGTAGCCACCAATAAGCAAGTTCTATCCAGGGTTCTGAACCTAAAATTTGCTGGCTCCTAAGCTTTACATTAAATATAATGTGGATCTAAAGAATACCTTGGGACAAAAAAAAAGTTTAATACCTCTACAGCAAGATGTCACATTTAACTTAGAGACTTTGGGGCCGAATTATCAAGCTCTCCGGAAACAGCAGTTATGAAGCAGCGGTCTAAAGACCACTGCTCCATAACTGATCTGCTGTCTCAGAGGCTGCGGTCTTCAATCCGCCCGATCTTATACGATCGAGCTGGTTGACACCCCCTGCTAGCGGCCGATTAACCACGAATCTGCAGGAGGGGGTGGCATTGCACAAGCAATTCACCAGAACTGCTTGTGCAATGATAAATGGCAACAGCGTCTGCTGTCAGCATTTATCGATGTGTGGCGGACATGATACGCTACATTGTATCATGTCCGTCTGCACTTTAATAAATCAGTCCCTTTGACAGCGCCAAGCCTGAGAATCTGCTGCTGATTGATTTAGCTTTCTGCATGGTACGTTTCTGCTTTGCTTGGTTTTACTGCAACACAATTTAATTAGATAGAAATAATATGCACACAGCACAAGGTGTTGATGATACCATTTTGCAGGTTATAGATTTTTTGTTTGCCTAAAAAATGTTAAAGAAAATAAACCGTCTGTCATTAGGGTTTGATTTCTCTCAATTGCTTAAAGGGACAGTCTAGACCCAATACTTATTCTTTATTACTTATTGTTACATACCAGACAAGCATCTTGCAACGGGTTCCTTGTCTATAAGCTTGTAAGAAGTACAGGAAACTTTTAAATAATCCTTGTTTGTTAGCAGCCAAAAATGGTGTGTAATTATAATTTCTAATTATATTTTATTGTACAATTGTTCATTATCCGTTTTTTCCTAACTTTGTTTATAGTAACAAAAAAAACTAAAATGTTTTAATTTGGCGAGGCTTTGGTCTAGAAAACAAGATTAACGGCTTGTGATAATATCTTACATAAAACAAATTACCACAGCTTTTCCTGGTTACATAAGTGGACTTTGGCATTTCTCACACTGTAAAATGTGTTTTGTAAAAGGTGTAATTTCTACCATTGAAATGAATGAACCGCTTCATTCTTGCAAAACTGTAATGTTACAATATAATGTATATAAATAACACGTCACACACATGTACTGTATACTCATAATGCTCCAGCTCAAACTGATTAAACAAGAATGTTGTCATTTTTTTAAACAAATACAAATTCTAAATATACTTGTTTTTAATACTACATCACAACAGAAAATACTGTAATTTAAATATGGCATCTATTACCCAGATATGTTACAGATACATATCATCTTGTTTTGAATAATGAGTATTATGCAAATTAGAATGACGATAATGCAAATATTAAATACATACAGGCATTGGGGGTTATTTATCAAAGGTCTGGCGGACCTGATCCAACAGTGCGGATCAGGTGCACCAGACCTCGCTGAATGCGGAGTGCAATGCGCTCTCCGTATTCAGCATTGCACCAGCAGCTCTCGTGAGCTGCTGGTGCAACACCGCCCCCTGCAAATTCGCGGCCAATCGGGCGCCATCTGGGAGGTGTCAATCAACCTGATCGTACTCGATCGGGTTGATTTTCGGTGATGTCTGTCCTCCTGCTCAGAGGAGACGGACAGGTTATGGAGCAGCGTTCTTTAGACCGCTGCTTCATAACTGCTGTTTCTGGTGAGCCTGCAGGCTCGTCAGAAACACGGGCCCTCAAGCTCTTTTCGGAGCTTGATAAATGGGCCCTATTATATGAAGTTGTTTGCACAACAATTTTCTTAATGTTCAGATTGTGATTTCGGTATTCTCATGTTTCTATTGGTTCTCATGTGTCATGAGACATTACGTAAAACGCCAGAGTAGTAGAGTTAAATATTAAAATTTCAGGCACATATAGGGCTAGATTACAAGTTGAGCGATAATTACGGCTCCCGCTCGCACACTAACTTCGCTTTTGTGCACATTGGTAAGCGTGCATATTACAAGTTGTAAGTAAATATTTTTCGCTTACTCGCTAATCCTACGGGCACAAAGAGCCAAAGTTACTATAATAACCCCTAGCCCATTATATTGCCCACCTCAAAGTCCCCTCTACCCTATGACCCTAACCCCCCCACTACTCTATTTACCCCTAAACTGCCACAACCTCCACTGCAAAATACCCATCTACACTATTAACCCCTAAACTGCCATAACTCCCACTGCAAAAACACCCACTAACATCTCAACCCCCTAACCAGCTAATCCCCTAACCTAAAACCCCTGAAGTAATTATTAGCTAAATTATAGAAAAACATTTTTTTTTTAAATTGACTGGATAGAGCAGGCAATTTTAAACAACTTTACAATGTACTTCTATTTTGCTTAGTACTCTTGGTATTGTTTATTGAAGAGTAATCCTAGGTAAGCTCAGGAGTGTGCATGTTTCTTAAGCTGTGTTTGCAAAATTGTGTATAGCAATGTTATACATAGTTGCAAACACTACTGCCATAGATTACTGGACACATGCACACTCCTAAGCTCCTGTCAAAGTTCCTAGGTTTAGTATTTAACAAGGAATACTAAGAGAACAAAGCAAATTTAATCATAAGTATAATGGAAAGTTGTTTAAAATTACATGCTCTAGCCAATCAATTTGTTTATTTTGGCTTTACTGTCCCTTTAACTTTTGGCACTGGCTATAGTGCATTCAATTACACCTTAAAATGCTACATAAATAAATTCAAAGAAAAACAAACTCTACTACCTGGACGGAATTTTAGCACTTTATTTGTTCGCTTTAAAGTTTCCAATTTACTTCTATTATCAAATTTGCTTCGTTCCCATGGTATACTTTTTTAAAGAGATACTGCTAGATTACGAGTTCTGCGTTAGCCTTAAAAAGCAGCATTAAGTGGTCCTAACGCTGCTTTTTAACGCCCGCTGGTATTACGAGTCAGGCAGGAAAGGGTCTACCGCTCCCTTTTCTTCCACGACTTTTCCATACCGCAAATCCCCTTACGTCAATTGCGTATCCTATCTTTTTAATGGGATTTGGCTAACGCTGGTATTACAAGTCTTGGAGAAAGTGAGCGGTAGAGCCTCTACCTCCAAGACTCCTACTGCATTTAAAAGTCAGTAGTTAAGAGTTTTATGGGATAACGCCGGAACATAAAGCTCTTAACTACAGTGCTACAAAGTACACTAACACCCATAAACTACCTATGAACCCCTAAACCGAGGCCCCCCCACATCACAAACACTAAAATAAAATGATTTAACCCCTAATCTGCCGACCGGACCTCGCCGCCACCTACATTATCCCTATGAACCCCTAATCTGCTGCCCCTAACATCGCCGACACCTACATTATATTTATTAACCCCTAATCTGCCCCCCCAACGTCGCTGCCACCTACCTACACTTATTAACCCCTAATCTGCCGACCGGACATCGCCGCCACTATAATAAATTTATTAACCCCTAAACCGCCGCACTCCCGCCACGCAAACACTATAATAAATTGTATTAACCCCTAATCTGACCATCCCAACGTCGCCGCCACCTACCTACAATTATTAACCCCTAATCTCCCGCCCCAACGTCGCCGCTACTATAATAAAGTTATTAACCCCTAAACCTAAGTCTAACCCTAACACCCCCCTAACTTAAATCTATTTTTAATAAATCTAAATAAAATTTCTAAAATTAAATAAATTAATCCTATTTAAAACTAAATATTTACAGATAAAATAAACCCTAATATAGCTACAATATAACTAATAGTTACATGGTAGCTATTTTAGGATTTATATTTATTTTACAGGCAACTTTGTATTTATTTTAACTAGGTACAATAGCTATTCAATAGTTAATAACTATTTAATAGCTACCTAGTTAAAATAATTACAAAATTACCTGTAAAATAAATCCTAACCTAAGTTACAAATACACCTAACACTACACTATCAATAAATTAATTAAATAAACTAACTACAATTATCTAACATAAAATACAATTAAATAAACTAAACTATATTACAAAAACAAACACTAAATTACAAAAAATAAAAAAATATTACAAGAATTTTAAACTAATTCACCTAATCTAATCCCCCTAATAAAATAAAAAAACCCCAAAATAATAAAATTCTGTACCCTAAACTAAATTACAAAGTAATCAGCTCTTTTACCAGCCCTTAAAAAGGCTTTTTGCGGGGCATTGCCCCAAAGTAATCAGCTCTTTTACCTGTAAAAAAAACAAATACAATACCCCCCAACATTACAACCCACCATCCACACACCCCTACTCTAAATCCCACCCGATCCTCCCTTAAAAAAACCTAACACTACCCCATTGAAGATCACCCTACCTTGAGCCGTGTTCACCCAGCCGGGCACCACTGGTCATCAGATCCGTCCAGAAGTGTTCATCCGATGGGGCAGAAGAGGACATCTGGACTGGCAGAAGTCTTCATCCGATCGGGGCAGAAGAGGTCCTCCATCCAGCAGAAGTCTTCATCCAAGCGGCATCTTCTATCTTCATCCATCCGGCGCGGAGCGGGTCCATCTTCAAGACATCCGACGCGGAGCATCTTCTTCTTCCCGACGACTAACGACGAATGAAGGTTCCTTTAAATGACGTCATCCAAGATGGCGTCCCTCGAATTCCGATTGGCTGATAGGATTCTATCAGCCAATCGGAATTAAGTTAGGAAAAATCCGATAGGTTGATTTAATCAGCCAATCGGATTGAAGTTCAATCCGATTGGCTGATTGGATCAGCCAATAGAATTGACCTCACATTCTATTGGCTGATCCAATCAGCCAATCGGATTGAACTTCAATCAGATTGGCTGATTAAATCAACCAATCGGATTTTTCCTACCTTAATTCCGATTGGCTGATAGAATCCTATCAGCCAATCGGAATTCGAGGGACGCCATCTTGGATGACGTCATTTAAAGGAACCTTCATTCGTCGTTAGGACATCGGAAGAAGAGGATGGCTCTGCGTCAGCTGGATAGAAGATGGCTCCGCTCCGGAAGGATGAAGATAGAAGATGCCGCCTGGATGAAGATGTCTGCCGGTCCGGATGTCCTCTTCTGCCCAGATAGGATGAAGAATTCTGCCGGTCCGGATGTCCTCTTCTGCCCCATCGGATGACCAGTGGTGCCCGGCTGGGTGAACACGGCTCAAGATAGGGTGATCTTCAGGGGGTAGTGTTAGGTTTTTTTAAGGGGGGATCGGGTGGGTTTTAGAGTAGGGGTGTGTGGGTGGTGGGTTGTAATGTTGGGGGGTACTGTATTTGTTTTTTTTACAGGTAAAAGAGCTGATTACTTTGGGGCAATGCCCCGCAAAAAGCCCCTTTAAGGGCTGGTAAAAGAGCTGATTACTTTGTAATTTAGTTTAGGATAGGGAATTTTATTATTTTGGTGGGCTTTTTTATTTTATTAGGGGGATTAGATTAGGTGTAATTAGATTAAACTTCTTGTAATATTTTTTTATTTTTTGTAATTTAGTGGTAGTTTTTTTTGTAATATAGTTTAGTTTATTAAATTGTATTTTATGTTAGATATTTGTAGTTAATTTATTTAATTAATTTATTGATAGTGTAGTGTTACGTGTATTTGTAACTTAGGTTAGGATTTATTTTACAGGTAATTTTGTAATTATTTTAACTAGGTAGCTATTAAATAGTTATTAACTATTTAATAGCTATTGTACCTAGTTAAAATAAATACAAACTTGCCTGTAAAATAAAAATAAACCCTAAGATAGATACAATGTAACTATCAGTTATATTGTAGCTATATTAGGGTTTATTTTCTAGGTAAGTATTTATTTTTAAATAGGAATAATTTATTTAATTATAGTAATTTTATTTAGATTTATTAAAAATAGATTTTAGTTAGGGGGGTGTTAGGGCTAGGGTTAGACTTAGGTTTAGGGGTTAATAACTTTATTATAGTAGCAGCGACGTTGGGGGCTTGAGATTAGGGATTAATAATTGTAGGTAGGTGGCGGCAACATTGGGGGGGGCAGATTAGGGGTTAATACAATTTATTATAGTGTTTGCGAGGCGGGAGTGCGGCGGTTTAGGGGTTAATACATTTATTATAGTGGCGGCGATGTTCGGTCGGCAGATTAGGGGTTAATAAGTGTAGTTAGGTGGCGGCGACGTTGGGGGCGGCAGATTAGGGATTAATAACTATAATATAGGTGTCGGCGATGTTAGGGGCAGCAGATTAGGGGTTCATAGGGATAATGTAGGTGGCAGCGGTGTCCGGAGCGGAAGATTAGGGGTTAATAGTATAATGCAGGTGGTGACGATGTTGGGGGTGGCAAATTAGAGGTTAATAAGTGTAAGGTTATGGGTGTTTAGACTTGGGGTTCATGTTAGGGTGTTAGGTGTAGACTTAGAAAGTATTTTCCCATAGGAAACAATGGGGCTGCGTTAGGAGCTGAACGCTGCTTTTTTGCAGGTGTTAGGTTTTTTTCAGCCAGCTCAGCCCCATTGTTTCCTATGGGGAGATCGTGCACGAGCACGTTTTGCCAGCTTACCGCTACCGTAAGCAACGCTGGTATTACAGGTAGAAGTGGAGCTAAATTTGCTCAACGCTCACTTTTCTGAGGCTAACGCAGCCATTCAGAAAACTTGTAATACCAGCGTTGTTTAAAGTGTGCGCTGGAAAAAAAAGGCTCAGCACCGCAGGTCTTTACCGACAAAACTTGTAATCTAGGCGATACTTAGGTAGGTGTCTGGAGCACTACCTAGTAGGAAATAGTGCCCTCTAGTGCTCTTGCACAGTGATAACAAATAAATATTGATTCTAGAAGTAAATTAGAAAGTTGTTTATAATCGCATGCTTTATGTGAATCATGAAAGAAACAGTTTGGGTTTCATATCCCTTTAAATAGTAACCATCCACTGGTAATCACATTGTATTGAAGCAACAATATATTGTGGACAAGTGCACATTTCCGAGACTTTGTGAATTATTTGCTGAGGGCAACACAAGCGCTGAAGGCTAGGAATTCAAATGTAACTGCTTACTGTGCCTTAAAGGGACTTAATACCCATATGCTAAATCATTCGAAAGTGCTACAGCATATCCGTAAAAAGCTGATAAGAAAATATCACATGAACATCACTGTAAAATAAGGAAGCTATATTACCTTAAAATTTCTTCAGCTCACCAGAGTAACTGCTCAGTGATCCAGAGCAATTCTTTTTGCTGTTTTACACGTTGTGAAAAAAACAAAAAAACAGCCAGCGTTATCAGCGCTGAGTTCACACTTTGCTTTACTGTAATCTTGAGTGATTTCACCAAAAATCTTGCAAGATTTCATTGTAAACTTTCTTAACCCGAGGAGGGAAATAACATGACTGTGACTGAACATGCCAGATCCACACTCCCTTGCAAGTGCCAAGACTAGCATCCTGATTGGCTGCTTATGTCCCTTTACAATGGGATGTGGCTACTGAGAATATATTTATATAAGTTAAATTATCTTCCTTTTTAAGATATAGATGTTCAGGTGATATTTTCTAGTCAGCTTTTCTCAAGTAAACTGCATCATTTTCAGTGATTTGACATTTGGGTATTACGTCCCTTTAAGGGAAATCCAGCTTCAGAGCTATTAATACTCCAACTGTAGTCTTTTGCTGATAGTTGTTATGCTCAGAGGAGCGGGTTAGGGGGTTTGGAGTTCAGAAGTAGAGGTGTCAGGTTTACGTCCATTTTGGGTGTTCAAAGGGGTCCAGTGAGATGGGTTTCTTAGAGGAAATACCCCTTTTAGGCACGGCTATAAAGACAGACAAGTTTATTGTACTGTAATCTATAGAATAGAATACTGGACACAGGATTTGGAGCCTTGGCGGGAATCACAGGACTTAAGCAGGAGTAATGCCCACACCGGAAGTTGAAGTCTGGGATAGTGCCCACTCGTGGGCCGATGACCGGAGACACAGGTATTGTGACAGGCTGGTGACACTGGATACACAGGTACTGCTGTGACAGGCTGGTGACACTGGATACACAGGTACTGCTGTGACAGGTTGGTGACGCTGGATACACAGATACTGCTGTGACAGGCTAGTGACACTGGATTCACAGATACTGCTGTGACAGACTGGTAACAGGAGAATATTCTGAAGACAAGCCGAGCAGTCTAATCAATCACGAAACACTGCATAATCCAGAAGAAAAGTCTGAAGACAAGCCAAGTTTAGTATACCAGGGAGGCAGTCCAATCATACGCCAAACACAGAGGAAGTCTAGGAGAATGGTCTGTATATGAGCCGAGTTCAGAAGCCAGGAGAGTCACCAAAACAACAGGAAACCAGAAGGCAGAACTGAGGCACAAACAATGGGATGAACCACAATCTCAGGGCATGGAGTGGTCTAAGAGGCAGCTTTTTTATAGTAGTGCTGATTAACTAACTGCCTGCAACTGGCAGGCAGGTGGAGCTAAAGAGCACAGCCAGTGCAGGTAGCAGGTCTACAGAAACATCAGCACAAAACAGAGCCCACTGATGGCTCCAAGATAAGTCAACAGGCTTGCATCCAGGAATCCCAGGTTCAATTATCTAGTAATAGAGTAGTTAAAAGTAAACGTCTAAAATTCTCCTATACATTTTATTAATGTAAATTAAAATGTTTATATTATTTTTTTAATTAAAAAGAAAAATAACTGATAATGTAAATCAAATTTTTATATTTTTAATTAAAAAATATATAAAAAGTGGAATGAAACATGTTATGTCCTGTGCACACTGTATATCTATATGTATTATGTTTTTAACTCTAAATACACTTTGTATGCTGAGGTTGCAGCAATTTATTATCTCTATGACCCTTTGACTAACCAGTATAATTTGAACACCGGTAAATGTTCAGAAAACCAATCAAATACTTCATACCATCAACTATCTACTTCATTGATAATAGCTAAATGTGGCCCTACTTGGGGCTAGATTACAAGTGGCAGGCTAAGTGGTTTATCGCAGCTCTTTAAGTGGGTCGGAAGAAGTGCACGTATTACAAGTTGAAAATTCACTAGAGTGCAATCAAATTTAACGTGTGTTGGGATAGTGTAATTTCAGAGCTTTGTTTAACTGTTACGCTTGACAAAAAAGTTGCCCAAAACACATAAAAAATACATTTAAAATTACAGTTACACTCATAATAACAAACAAGATTATTAAACAAAATAGTGTGTGTATTTACAGAAAAAGTTTATAAAATGAAATTAACTTCCCTTTCTAAGGACACAGCCTGCCCTGGTTTGTCCTTAAAGGGACAGTCAAGTCCAAAAAAAAACTTTCATGATTTAAATAGGGAATGCAATTTTAAAAAACTTTCCAATTTACTTTTATCACCAATTTTGCTTTGTTCTCTTGGTATTCTTAGTTAAAAGATAATTCTAGGAGGTTCATATGCTAATTTCTTAGACTTTGAAGACTGCCTCTAATCTGAATGCAGTTTGACCACTAGAGGGCATTAGTTCATGTGTTTCATATAGATAACATTGAGCTCATGCACATGAAGTTACCCTGGAGTGAGCACTGATTGGCTAAAATGCAAGTCTGTCAAAAGAACTGAAATAAGGGGGCAGTTTGCAGAGGCTTAGATACAAGGTAATTACAGAGGTAAAACGTGTATTTCTATAACAGTGTTGGTTATGCAAAACTTGGGAATGGGTAATAAAGGGATTATCTTTCTTTTTAAACAACAAATATTCTGGTATTGACTGTCCATTTAAGCGTCTGAACACAATGAAAATATATTTTTAAAAAGATATAGCATTAAAAAGTTATAAGGGTTCAAAGATATAAGGTTTCAGGTGTGAGAAAAAAAAAGGCATGCAAAGGGCTTTAACATAGAGATACATACATATGCATGTTTAAATATGTATCTGTATGTATATGTATATATATACTGTATATACACAGTATATATATGTGTGTGTGTACATATGTATTTACAGACATATATACACATACAAATACACAAGATCATACAACCCCAGGTCTGAAAAAGTTGGGACAGTATGGAAAAGGCAGAAAAACAAACAAAATAAGGAAAATTAGAAAACTCAATTCCCCCTGTACTATATTGAAAACACATTATTAACACAGTATTTGATGTTTTACTTTGTGAATTTAGGGTATTTTTAAAAATATACATTAATTTCAAATCTGATGACTGCAACACACAGTCACAGTCGACTGTTTACCACTGTGTATCATCACCTTTTCTTTTAATAACACTTATTAAGCGTTTGGGCACTTTAGACACCAGTAGGTTACGTTTAGCAAGCAGAATTTCCCCCCATTCATCCATTATGCATGTCTCCAGCTGCGCAACTGTACCGGGCCTTCGTTGCCTTATTTTGCACTACTTGCATCTGTGGATGCAGCGGATAATGGTGTTGAATGACAAAGGTTTACCAAAGTATTCCCGAGCCCATGTCAGGATATTCATTACAGACTCATGACGGTTTTTAAAACAGTGACATTTCAGGGATCCAAGATCAAGCGCATTCAGAAGTGGTTTTCGGCCTTGCCCTTTATGCACCGAGATTTGACCGGATTCCTTGAATCTTTTAATTATATTGGGCACTGTAGAAGGTGAAATACCCCAAATCCTACCAATTTTGTCTTTGGGGAATGTTTTTCTTAAAGTGTTGGATTATTCGCTGACGCATCTGTTGGCAGATTGGCGAGCCTCGAACCATCCTTGCTCTTGAATGACTAGCCCTTTTTTGGAGGCTCCTTATATACTATGATTACACTATTGCCTGACCTGTTTCACTTCATCTTCTTATTTCAACTTGTCACATCGCTATTAGTCCTAAATTGCCCCTTGTCCCAACTTTTTTGGAACGTGTTGCAGTCATCAGATTTAAAATGAGTGTATATTTTTTAAAAAATACATTAAATTCACAAAGTTAAATATTAAATAATGTGTGAATTTTCAAATTACTTTTTGTTTGTTTTTTGTATTTTCCATACCCTCCCAACAGTAGCTAAAAACATGACAAATAATATTTATGCAATATTCGTATTTAATAAAATGTTTAAAAAATGTTTAAAAAATGTATTTACTTTAAATATTTTACATTCCAATGTTTTTCACATAGTAGAATTTTTTTTAAGTATTTATAAATAGATATGCCTATATACATCTACATATATATATATATATATATATATATATATATGTCTATACCTTCGACTTTTTGCGTGTGTCTAGTTAGCGCCAATAGGATTTAAGCAGCTCTCATCCTATTGGCTGATTTGAAATTTTCAGCCAATAGCAATGCAAGGTACCCCAATATAAAACTGGTACCTCGCATTCAATCTTCAGTGTGCGGTGGACGATCGCATGAAGAGGAGCCTCCACGTCAGATGACCGATCCGTGTCCGCTACCGCCCCAGCTCCGCGACACCTGGATGAAGATTGAAGATGGCTCTGCGACACCGGGATGAAGATTGAGCCGCCTGTAAGAAGACCTTTACCGCCGGACTTCAGTAATGGTGAGTATCTATTTCGGCGTTAGTGTTATGGTTTTTTTTTTGGGGGGGGGGGGGGTTGTTTATTTTTTTAAGTTAAGGGCTTTTTATTTTCTTTTAATGGGCACTAAAAGAACTGATTGTCATTTTCAGGGCAATGCCCATATAAATGCCCCTTTAGGGGCAATGGATAGATTAGGTTTTTTTATAGTTAGGTCTTTTTTATTTTGAGTGGTTGGGTGGGTGGCGGTTTGTACTGTTAGGGCGGGACTTAGTATTTTTTTTAAATTAAAAAGAGCTGTTAAACTGAGGACAATGTCCTACAAAAGACCCTTTTAAGGGCTATTGGTAGTTTAGTGTTAGATTAGGCTGTGTTTTTATTTTGGGGTGGCTTTTTTGTTTTTATAGGGGTATTAGATTAGGTTTCATTTTTTATTTTGGATAGTTTTGTTTATTATTTTCTGTAATCTTCGATTTTGTTATTTTTCGTAATTTTAGAGTTCGTTATTTTGTTTAATTTTAGATTTTGTTATTTTTGTAATGTTAGTTTTTTTTTTCATAGTGTTAGGATTTTTTAATTCTGTAATTTAGGTTTTTTATTTTTGGTATCTATTACAAAAAAAAAACTATTGTTTTAAAATAGTAATGTTAGGTTTATTTATAGTTTAAGCTTATGTTTTTTTATTTCACAGGTAAGTTTTTATTTATTTTAAGGTAGTTATAGTGTAACTTTAATTTAAAGTTAGCGGGTGTTAGGTTTAGGGGTTAATAGTTTAATTTAGTTTGTCGCGATGTGGGGGCTGGCGGTTTAGGGGTTAATAAGTTTATGGAGTCCCTATGTGGGGGGTCAGCGGTTTAGAGTTTAATACTTTATTTAGTGTTGGCGATGTGGGGGATAGCGGTTTAGGGGTTTATAGCTTTATTTAGTGTTGGCGATGTGGGGGGATGGCGGTTTAGTGGTTAATAGCTTTATTTAGTGTTGGCGATGTTTGGGTGTTAGTGTACATTGTAACATATTTTTTTTATGAGTTTTGTGAAACATTTTTGTTTTGCAAATCCCATAACTACTGGTATTTGATTGCATAATGGATCGTTGGGTATAAGCTATAACGCTAGCGGAATAGCAATACCGCACAACTTGTAATATCGAGTAACTGACAATTCCATACTCAAAGGCCATTTTTTTAGTGGTAAAGCTGTACCGCACAACTTGTAATCTTGGTCATAGTGATTGTAACATTTTTTTATGTTTTAGGATTAAAAGGCATTCACCAAAATTACAAGTTGTGCGCTAAACGAGGTGCATAAATAACGCTAAATATTTAGCGGTACCACACTTTCCATAGCGCTGCCATTACAAGTTACAAAAAAAACTTCTTGTGTTGTGTGGTATAGTGCGATAAGCTCCATACCTCACAAAAGCCAAGGCCTGACTTGACGTGCTCGTGCACGTTTTCCCCCATAGACATCAATGGAGAAAAATGAACACCTGCGGTTGCGGTATGGCGATCGCTATAACGCAATCCTCATTGCTGTCTATGGGGACAAGAAGGTTATGTAAAAACCTAACACCCTAACATAAACCCCTAGTCTAAATACCCCTAATCCGCTGCCCTCCGACATTGCCAACACTAAATAAAGTTATTAACCCCTAGACCGCTGCCCCCGCATCGCTAACACCTAAATAAACATATAAACCCCTAAACCGCCTGCCCCCCCACATTGCAAATACTAAACTAATCCTATTAACTCCTATGCTGTCGGCCCCCCACATCACAACAAACTAAATTAAACTATTAACCCCTAAACCTAACACACACTAACTTTAATTAAAGTTACAATATAACAACCTTAAAATAAAAAAAACTTACCTGTAAAATAAAAAATAAATAAGCTTAAACTAAAAAGAAACCTAATATAACTATTTTAAAAAACTAAGTTCCAAAATTTAAAAATCCTAACACTACGAACAAAAAAAATAAAAGTTAAAAATTAACTAAAATAAAAAAAATTAAACCTAATCTAATACCCCTATAAAAACAAACAAGCCACCCCAAAATAAAAACACCCTCTAATCTAACAATAAACTACCAATAGCCCTTAAAATTAAACAGCTCTTTTACGTTAAAAAAATACTAAGTCTCCCTTAACAGTAAAACCCCCGAACCCAACCAACTCCCCAAAATAAAAAAAATATAACTCTAAAAAAACCTAAGCTACCCATTGCAATAAGCTCTTTAGTGCCCAACTGCCCATTAAAATAATAATATCCCTAATCTAAAAAAAAAAAAACCCCCCCCCAAAAAAAAATAACACTAACCCCAAAAAATGTACTCACCGTTCCTGAAGTCCGGCGATGAAGGTCTTCATCCATGCAGCTCCATCTTTATCCATCGCAGAACCATCTTCTATCTTCTTCCTGGAGGTGCGGAGCGGTCTTCCACGATACGCGGATCCGGAGCGGTGGTACTCGTCAGCAGTTCCAGGCATCAGCAGCGTGAAGGCTTCCTTTTTCATGCGATCTCCGCCGCACACTAAAGATTGAATGCAAGGTACCTGTTTTATATTGGGGTACCTTGCATTCCTATTGGCTGAAATATTCAAATCAGCCAATAGGATGAGAGCTGCTTAAATCCTATTGGCTGATTTTGAATCTGTATGAAATCCCCACAATTAAAAATTTGTCACAAGTTTTTCAAATGCAGAGCACACAGCAACACATTGTATGCCTTGAATTTTCACTTTTCCATATTGTTTAAGGGACATGAAACTCAAAATAATTGTTTAAGGGACATGAAACTCAAAATATTTTTTTCGGGATTTAGGTAGAACATTCAATTTTTTAAACAACTTTCCAGTTTACTTCTATGTTTACTAAACTTAAGGCCTAGTTTAAAAAATAGAGTTAAAAAAATACAAGCGGTATGAAGCATTTACAACGTTGTTGCACAATATATTGCAATTCAATACTGCTATATAATGTATTATAATTAGATGGTTACTATTTATTGAGTGAGCAGTAGTATGGTGCATGCTACAGTACATATGTCAGATAACCAGATGAATATTTCCCTCAGGTAATAGATCTCTAAGAGGGACATCACCAAAATTAATCAAATCCCTTAATAAATTAAAAATTCTGTTCATCTAGTGGAGTTTTTCAATTGTTTCTATGGTATTTTGAGGTGTATTTTAATACACAATAATTAGCACTAAGAGTTAGTACTAGATTTTCAAAAGCATAAATAAGAATGGATTGTGCACAAGTGTAAATCTTACCTTACGATTTGCACAATCAATGAGTGCACTACCAATGCTTTGCAACATCTGTTGAAAAAAATAGGGCATGCTGTATATTGAGTGCATTAAAACGCATTGGTTAAACATTTAACCAACATCTTGTAATACCCAACAGAAAGTTATTTACTGCACAAGGCATAGCGCAATATAACATGGTGCAAGTTAACAATTGTGCTCTACTTCTGATCTGAGCCTAAATGTGATGAATAGAATATTATGATTACTATGTTGTGTTTCAACATTTAAATGATTATAACATTACATGACTTACTCACAAGTCCCCTGAGAAATGTTAGAAGGTCTCTGAAAATCCATGTAAAAGTAATTTTGGAAGCTTTTACTACTCTTTTTTTTATATAGCTTTTTTTTTTTTTTTTTTTTTTGTTTAAATAAATTTTGCTGTTATAATTTTTATACAAATGTATTCGGTTTTTCTAAATGTTTCTAAATCAAACAGTGGTTCTTCTCATGAATAAAATGGCTTAGAAAATAATATAAAATAATGGCTCATGGCATACAATGTTTTGCATGGGGAATTCTTATGGATTAAAATTGGGTAGCCTAACATAGATCTATAGGGCAAGATTTAATATGCGACGTCGCCCGCAAAAGCCGTTGATGCCGGTTTTTACGCGGTTTTGGTATCACATATACAGTGCCGCATATAAATGCGGCACATATATTTCACCCGTCGGCCTTAATTTTTATTCCCATAAGCTAACATAGAACCGCGTCGCAAATCGGTATCACATATTCAGCACAAGGACTTACGCGGCGAAAATGGATACATTTTATTCCATTTTCACCTCGCCACACAAAGGCAGGCGCAGCAAGCCTTGCGCTGAGCATGTGAGCACCGTAACTGCCTGAAAATATTAACTAACACCTAACGCATGCACAATATCTATCTACCTCCTGAAAATAACTAACACCTAACGTATACGCAATATCTATCTACCTGTCAACTGCAATCTTCCACCGCAGTAACTAATAAAGTATATTAACCCCTAATCCGCCATTAACCCACATTGCAATAAACCTAATAAAGTATATGAGCCCCTAATCTGCAATTAACTCACATCGCAATATACCTAATAAAGCATATGAACCCCTAATCCGCCATTAACCCACATGGCAACAAACCTAATAAAACTATTAACCCTTAATCCGCCAAACCCACACAACACAATCATCCTAATAAATCTATTAACCCCTAATCCGCCAAACCCACACAACGCAAATAACTAATTAAATTACTAAACCTAACACCCCCTAAATTAACCCCAATTACCTAAATAATAAAATACTAAGTTACAATTAAAATAAAAAAGCTAACATTACTTAAAAATAAAAATAAAAAAATGAAATTAATCTAAGATTACAAAAATAAAAAAGTGTAACATTACATAAAATAATAAACCAAATTTTAAAAATAAAAAAATGAAACCTAATCCCTATGAAAATAAAAAAGCTGCCCCCAAATAAAAACACCTCCTAATCTAATGCTAAACTACCAATAGCCCTTAAAAGAGCCTTTTGTAGGGCATTGCCCTAAGTTAAACAGCTCTTTTCCTTAAAAAAATACTAAGTCCCCCCTCTAACAGTAAAACCCCCCACCCACCAAAACCCCCAAAATAAAAAAATCTAACACTAAAAAATCCTAAACTACCCATTGCCCCTAAAGGGGCATTTATATGGGCATTGCCCTTAAAAGGGCATTCAGCTCTTTTAAGACTGCCCAGAAATCCCTAATCTAAAAAAAACAAAAACCCAAAAATAAAAAAAAAGCCTAAATCTAACCCCCCAAATAGGTACTCACCATTCCTGAAGTCCGGCAGAGAAGGTCCTGTTCCAGGCAGTGAAGTTTTTTTCCAAGCAGCCGACATCTTCTTCCAAGCGGGGACCTCTTCCTTCTTCATCCAGGACCAAGCTTGCGCGGAGCGGAAATGAGAGCAGAGCAGGACCGGCAACGGCAGAGCCATGGAGCGTGGAGGATCCTCATTGTACGATCGCCACCGTATACTGAATAGTGAATTTAAGTTACGCGTTTAAAAATGGCGTCCCTTGCATTTCTATTGGCTGATTTGATTCTTCACATTCAAATCAGCCAATAGGATGAGAGCTACTGAAATCCTATTGGCTGATTTGAATAGCCAATAGGATTTGAGTAGCTCTCATCCTATTGGCTGATTTAAATTTGAAGGATCAAATCAGGCAATAGGAATACAAGGAACGCCATTTTTAAAAGCATACCTTGAATTCACTATTCAGAGTACAGCGGCGATCGTACGAAGAGGATCCTTCATGCTCCATGGCTCCGCCATCCTGCTCCACGCACATCTCCGCTCCGTGCCGGCTTGGCGAAAGAAGAGGTTGCCCGCTTGGAAGAAGATGTGGCCACTTGGAAGAAGACTTCACTGCATGGAACAGGACCTTCTCCGCCAGACTTCAGGAACGGTGGGTACCTATTTGGGGGATTAGATTTAGGCTTTTTTTTATTTTTGGGGGGTTTGTTATTTTTTAGGTTAGGGATTTCTGGGCAGTCTTAAAAGAGCTGAATGCCCTTTTAAGGGCAGTAAAAGAGCTGAATACCCTTTTAAGGGCAATGCCCATACAAATGCCCCTTTAGGGGCAATGGGTAGGTTAGGATTTTTTAGTGTTAGGTTTTTTTTTATTTTGGGGGGTTTGTTGGTTGTGGGGGTTTACTGTTAGAGGGGGGACTTAGCATTTTTTTAAGGAAAAGAGCTGTTTAATTTAGGACAATGCCCTACTATTGGTAGTTTAGTATTAGATTAGGGGGTGTCTTTATTTTGGATGGCCTTTTTTTTTTCATAGGGATTAAGTTAATTTTTTTTATTTTTGATAATTTGGTTTATTATTTTATGCAATGTTAGACTTTTTTTTATTTTTGTAATCTTAGATTAGTTTAATCTTAGTTTTTTTATTAAAGTAATGTTAGCTTTTTTATTTTAATTTTAACTTAGTATTTTTTAATTTAGGTAATTGGGGTTAATTTAGGGGATATCTAAAAATATGAGAAGTGTGGGTTTGATGGCGGATATGATGATTGCGCCATATATGTAATCTCGCCCATAGTATTTTGGAAACTATACTTGTATTTAGGAATAATACTGACCATCACTTGTTTTTCTATGAATGAGGCTGCACCATTTTATTACAATGCTTTAAAACTACTCCTTTTGATGGACTACAGACAGATAAATATAATCAATATAATAATAATAATAATAATAATAATAATAATAAATAAAAGGATAATGATAATAATTATATAATAAATATAATAATGATAATAATATAATAATGATAATAATATAATAAATATAATATTGATAATAATGTAATATAATAATAAATATAATGATAATGACAATAATATAATAATAAATATAATAATTATATATTTTTAATCTGTCGGACCTGCTGAAAAAACAATGCATAAGTTGTGTGGGTTAGTCACTGAACTATGATTTAAAATACTGTTTAAATGTAAGCAGCAAAAAAAGCTTAACATTAGTTTAGCACAAGGGTGTGAAAAAGGCTTAGCAGGGAAGGGGTTAATTTTCACACAATAGCTCAACATCGGTCAAGGCAAAAATCCAATTATTAATTTGCTTGATTAAATCCATAAGTTACAGTTTATGATTTCAGGAGAAATGAATTGAAAGGACTAGACAGCATATGCTGCACATCTAAAAGACATGTCACATTATCCAATCTGAAGGGATTACAACCTCCAAAAATATCTCAGCTATTTATCTATCTCCCTCTGCTGGATGTCATTTATTCACTTGGATAATGAAGGGATGATATAACCACTGATGATATAGATATAGAAACGAGGGATCTTCCTCCTACATCCTCTTTTGAATAGATCAGGTCAAGCTTTTTGTAAGACTTGTATTGGATTCCAATGGCTCTTTTACAGATATGAGTTTATAATGACAGCAGATTTTTTTTTATTATTTTTTTATTGTGAGACGTCACAAATAGAAAGCTCATGTTGGGAACTTTAGACAATGGTAACCTGAAGCTGATTAAACCTGAAATATATTGCTGCTTATTCATAGATCATTTCAAGAAGAATGCACAGTATATATTTTGATAAACTAATAGCTGTTAAAAATATTTCAAACATGTCAAGAGGTAAATACCTGAGTACATTAAATACATTTACAACTAGAATATCCATCTACTTGTAATATTTATATTATCTTGTGCTGCTTTTAACGTTCTTTCTTTCTTTGTTTAGAAATTTCGGCAATACATGGCTGGCTTTTTGGCTCCTCCATATGGTGTACTGGAGACCGGGTCTAATGACAGTAAGTGAATTAGATTATGTTGATATTATTCTTTGTAGAATTTGTAGTAAAATGTACATCAGATATAGATGTAGACTGTGACACCCTTAAGTACTAGTGAAAGTAGGATATTAGACAATCCTGTGTAATGGACTCAAGTCATTAGAAGGTTAAAAATAAATTGTTGTCTAATTACAGTAAGGAACGTTATATCTAAATTATTGTAGTTAGTAGTTTAAATTGTTCTAAAAAATTATTTTTCATTTTCATAACAAAAAATGTTTTATAGCATCCTATTTTCTGCAACATTATGAAAGAAGAGACTATGAAGATTGGATCTTGAGTTGGCAATTAGAACTTTTATTGTACACTTGTAAATTGCAAATTTCTGATAATTATTATAACTGTTATTTATACAGTGCCAACATTTTACACAGTGCCATACAAAGTTATATTACATTCATGGGGGTATCTTTGAACCTGAATTCTGCTTTGAATTACCTTTACCTGGACTGATCATTGGAAAAGTTGGGGCCTATAAAAAGTGTATTAATATAAAAGTGTTGGATATGCAAAACTATGGAATGGGTAATAAAAGGATTATCTATCTTTTTAAACATTTTCAAGTATACTGTCTCTTTAATACTACAAGCCTTGATGTCACTGCTACTTGAACAAGATTGTTTTTAATTTGGGGATTAGTAATGCTACAGGGAGCTGCATGTGTATTAGGAGATGACTGTAGGGTGTGCACCTCACGGGACAGAGACTCCTCAGAGGTGGACGGCTCAGTGGTATCAAACATATTAACTTTCAGTTTGCTTACAGATTTTATTTTCAAAGAGGCAGTTTTTATAAAAAGAAAATTGATTTGAGCAGAGTTTACCCTAAAGACCATCCGCCAGATTACGAGTTTTGCGTTAGAAGCTATGCGGTGCTAACGAGCAGTTTTCTCTCACCGCTCACTTACCTACAGGACTGGTATTACAGGTTTTTACAAACCTGGCGTTAAAAGGCAAGAAGTGAGCGTTGAGCAAAATTTTGCTCCTTAACGCACTCCAATACCAGCGCTGCTTAAGCCAGCGGTGAGCTGGTTGTACGTGCTCGTGCACGGTTTCCCCATAGGAATCAACGGGGAGAGCCGGCTGAGAAAAAGTCTAACACCTGCAAAAAAGCAACGTAAAGCTTCTTAACGCAGCCCCATTGATTCCAATGGGGAAATAAAATTTATGTCTACACCTAACACCCTAACATGAACCCCGAGTCTAAACACCCCTAATCTTACACTTATTAACCCCTAATATGCCACCCCAGACATCGCCGACACCTGCATTATATTTATTAACCCCTAATCTGCCGCTCCGGACACCGCCACCACCTACATTATACTTATGAACCCCTAATCTGCTGCCCCAACATCGCCGACATCTACATTATATTTATTAACCCCTACTCTGCCGCCCCCAATGTCGCTGCAACCTACCTACACTTATTAACCCCAATCTACTGCCCCAACACCACTATAATAAACATATTAACCCCTAAACCGCCGCACTCCCGCCTCGCAAACACTAGTTAAATATTAACACCTAATCTGCCGTCCCTAACATCGCTGCCACCTACCTACATTTATTAACCCCTAATCTGCCGCCCCCAACGTCGCCGCCACTATACTAAATGTATTAACCCCTAAACCTAAGTCTAAACCAAACCCTAACACCCCCTAACTTAAATATAATTTCAATAAATCTAAATAAAAAATAATATTATTAACTAAATAATTCCTATTTAAAACTAAATGCTTACCTATAAAATAAACCCTAAGCTAGCTACAATATAACTAATAGTTACATTGTAGTTAACTTAGGATTTATTTTTATTTTACAGGCAAGTTTGTATTTATTTTAACTAGGTAGAATAGTTATTAAATAGTTATTAACTATTTAATTACTACCTAGCTAAAATAAATACAAAAGTACCTGTAAAATAAAACCTAACCTGTTACAATAACACCTAACACTACACTATAATTAAATAAATTAACTAAATTAACAACAATTAAATAAATTAAATTAAATTAGCTAAAGTAAAAAAACAAACACTAAATTACAGGAAATAATAAACAAATTACAAGATATTTAAACCAATTACACCTAATCTAATAGCCCTATCAAAAGAAAAAAAGCCCCCCCAAAAGAATAAAAACCCTAGCCTAAACTAAACTATCAATAGCCCTTAAAAGGGCCTTTTGCGGGGCATTGTCCCAAAGTAATCAGCTTTTACCTGTAAAAGAAAATACAAACAACCCCCCCAACAGTAAAACCCACCACCCACACAACCAACCCCCCCAAATAAAATACTATCTAAAAAAACCATTGCCCTGAAAACGGCATTTGGATGGGCATTGCCCTTAAAAGGGCAGTTAGCTCTTTTGCGGCCCAAACCCTAATCTAAAAAATAAAACCCACCCAATACACCCTTAAAAAAACCTAACACTAACCCCCTGAAGATCGACTTACAGTTCTGAAGACTGGTCCGGGGGGTTGTTTGTATTTTCTTTTACAGGTAAAAGAGCTGATTACTTTGGGGCAATGCCCGCAAAAGGCCCTTTTAAGGGCTATTAATAGTTTAGTTTAGTTTAGGCTAGGGTTTTTTTTATTGGGGGGGGGTTATTTTGATAGGGCTATTAGATTAGGTGTAATTAGTTTAAATATCTTGTAATTTGTTTATTATTTTCTGTAATTTAGTGTTTGTTTTTTTGTACTTTAGCTAATATAATTTAATTTATTAAATTGTTGTTAATTTATTTAATTATAGTGTAGTGTTATTGTAACTTAGGTTAGGTTTTATTTTACAGGTACTTTTGTATTTATTTTAGCTAGGTAGTTATTAAAAAGTTAATAACTATTTAATAACTATTCTACCTAGTTAAAATATATACAAACTTGCCTGTAAAATAAAAATTATTTAGTTATTAATATTAATTTTTATTTAGATTTATTTAAATTATATTTAAGTTAGGGGGTGTTAGGGTTAGATTTAGACTTAGGTTTAGGGGTTAATACATTTAGTATAGTGGCGGCGACGTTGGGGGCAGCAGATTAGGGGTTAATAAATGTAGGTAGGTGGCAGCGATGTTAGGGACGGCAGATTAGGGGTTAATAATATTTAACTAGTGTTTGCGAGGCGGGAGTGCGGCGGTTTAGGGGTTAATATGTTTATTATAGTTGCAGCGATGTCCGGAGCGGCAGATTAGGGATTAAAATTTTATTATAGTGTTTGCGATGCGGGAGGGCCTCGGTTTAGGGGTTAATAGGTAGTTTATGGGTGTTAGTGTACTTTTTAGCACTTTAGTTATGAGATTTATGCTACGGCGTTGTACCATAAAACTCTTAACTACTGACTTTTAAATGCGTTAGGACTCTTGATGGGGTAGGGTGTACCGCTCACTTTTTGGCTCCCAGGACAGACTCGTAATACCGGCGCTATGGAAGTCCCATAGAAAAAAGACTTTACAAAGTTTACGTAAGACGTTTTGCGGTTAGGCCAAAGTGTGCGGTGCCCCTAAACCTGCAAGACTCGTAATACCAGCGGGCGTAAAAAAGCAGCGTTAGGACCTCTTAACGCTGCTTTTTTACCATAACGCACAACTCGTAATCTAGCCACATGATTCTTTAATTTGCCTATCATTTATATTAATTGGAAACTATCTGAAAGTAGATTAGAAAATCAACCTTCTTAACTCAAATTTCAACTCACAGGTTAAGACATAATTTTCTGTTGCTAAGCCAACAACAACTGATCCAGAAACCATACAAGTAGACTTCAAAATTAATTTTCCATTGAAAAGAAAAAAAAGAAACAGTTCTGAAATGCTTTGCCTGTATTGTGGAAATTCTGGATATTGTACAATTACTTGCAACAGTAAAGTTAAAATAATTATCACCATTGCACCCCAGTGTTTGCTAGATCCACTGGATAATCATCGAGACTTCAGTTTCACTTAACCATTTTCTTCTTTTTGAATCAATGCATCCAGAGTCTATAATTCTTCATCTCATCATCCTACAGCTCAGTTCTAAAAATAACACAGATAAGCTTCCTCAACGTTGACAATGTGATTGTCCAGTAGAATTGTTCCTGGAGAGACAGTACTTTTTGTTTCAATTTATGACCTTTCAAAAACATATTTAAAGGATTACTTTCTGTTATAATTTTTAAGCTAAACAACTAACATATTAAAGTTAATAAACATTAATTAAAACCTACTGACCTATATTTTCTCCAAAACGAAGTTTCATAACGTTCTAAAAGTTATATCTTTTATTCGTCGATGATGTCACGTTATCCTGCCCACTATTTTCAGCACTGCGTGTTCAAAATACTTAAACCAATAACTTTGTGTTTAAAGCGCCATTTTGAAACCTAGGTATTGTAAACGGATTGGTACAGAGCAAAGGATACCCACGGAGTGGGTTTGGAAAACAATTAAATTTGCAGACAAGATTTCTGATATACAGTAGAGATATGTTAATGAAATGCTATTGATAAAAAGCGTATTTGGGGTAGTTAGTTAGTAACAGGCATAGAAAATATTTACTTATAGTGGCCCTTTAAAAGTTCTTAAAGGGTAGAAATGTCAAAATTGTATATGGGGCATTTCAATTTTGAATAGAACCGTTTCTGTACTATACTTCCATTAGGAAAATTGTTTCTAGTAAAAGTTCTTACAGCTTTTCAGTGGCATACACACATATGCTGTGAGTGCCCGTGCACCAGAATTCAAACACCACCCCTTCTCAGAGAGTCAGCAGTGGCTTGTATGACACAAATTAAGTCTTTACTGATACAATGCACACCACTGCCAGATCTCTGAGTAGTCATGGTGTTTGTAGTCTGATGTTTTAGTCACACAAAGCAAATAAACGTATACCTCTGAAACACAAATAACTTTTACTAGAAGCATTTTTGCTAATGGAAGTATATTGCAGAAATGCGTCTTTTTAAAATTGAAATGCACTCATGCACATCTGTTCACCTTTCTGTCTCTTTAAGAAGTATCTGCAGGAAAACCTAGCCAATGGCTTAATTCAGCCATCTACCTCCTCAGGAGCACATGTATCCTTTGTGGAGAAAAGAGATAGTAGTTTAAGGCCTTGTATTGATAGAGAGAACTTTATAAGTTCACTGTAAAAAATCACTATCATCTTTCCCTCATTTCTGAGCTTCTTGAAAGGCTTGGCTCAGCCAAAATATTAACAAAGCTTTCTTTAAGAGGGTCCTTCTTTCCATACTCAATGCAGTTATTATTATTATCAATTATTTGTAGAGCACCTTAACAGATTCCGTTGCGCCATAAACATAGGTATGATATGCAAAGTAGATAAATGGGCAGAGGACCCTGCCAAGAGTTTCACTTTTGTAAATCAGCTCTCATGAAGGTGATCTACAAAACAGCTGGGCTCATAGGCTTACATGCTAAGGGGGTTCATGGGATGAAAAAAAGGAGAAGAGGAACTGAGGTAAGAAAATGTTAGTGTATATCGTACGCATTCCTAAACAGTAGAGTCTTTAAGGAGCACTTGAAACTTTAAAAACTAGGAAAGAGTCTTGTGGAGCAAAGCAGAGAGTTCCACAAGCTTGGAGCCACTCTGGAGAAGTCCTGTATACGGAAATGTGAAGAGGTAACAAGAGAGGAGGAGAAAAGGAGGTCATGAGCAGAGTGAAGGGGACGGGAAGGAGAGTATCTAGAAACGAGGTCTGAGATGTAGGGGGCCAGTGAAAGAATTGGCAGAGAGGTGCAACAAATGAGGAGCGACATGTAAGGAAGATCAGCCTGGTAGAGGCATCCATTATGGATTATAAGATAGACAGCAGCTAGGAAGACCAGAGAGGATGGAGTTGCAATAGTCAAGGTGGGAAATGATGCAAGAGATGATTAAACTCTTAGATGTGTCTTGTGTGAGGAAGTGGTGAAATTTGGAGATGTTTTTAAGGTAGAAAAGGCATAAACTGGATGTGGGAAATGAAAGAAAGTGTGACTCAAAACACTGGGCATGCAGGGTTGGTTTAATGATGTTATTATAAACAGTTATATAAAGTTGGGGGATAGAGATTTTGGAAGAAGTGGGGAAACTAAGGAGCTCAGTTTTGGAGAGATTTAGCTAGTGAGAGCACATCCAGGCTCAAATATTAGAAAGACAGTTAGTGGCATGAGTTAGCATAGTTCTGGTGAAATAATAGAAAGACAGTGACACCAGTTAGCAAGGAAGGGGATAGGTCTGGTGCAGAGAGATAGAATTGGCTATCATCAGCAAACAAATGATATTGAAACCCGTGGGACTTTATTAAGAAACCTAAGGATGAAGTATACAGTAAGAAGAGAAGGGGACCAAGGACAGAGCCTTGTGGTACCCCAGCAGAAAGTGTTAAAGGGGCAGAGGATGCTCCAGAGAAGGCCAGGTTTAATGTACAGTTAAACAGGTAGGAAGAGAGGCACGAGAGGGCTGTGTCGCAGATGCCAAAGGATTAGAGGGTTTGGAGCAAGAGAGTGTGGTCAACAGTATCAAAGGCTGCAGACAGATCAAGAAGGATTAACAGAGAGAAGTGTCCTTTCGATTTTGCTGTAATTAGGTTATTAGTAACCAAAAAGGGATATGAAACCCAATTTTTTTCCGTTCATGATACAGATATAGAGTATGCAATTTTAAGGAACTTTCTAATTTACTACTATTATATTTTTTTCTTTGTTCACTAGGCATTTTTATTTGAAAAAGCAGGAATATAAGCTCATGAGACAGCCCAGTTTTTAGTTCAGCACCTGGGTAGTGCTTGCTGATTGGTTGCTAAATGTAGCCACAAATCAGCAAATGCAACCTAGGCGCTGAGCCAAAAAAATGGGCAAGCTCCTATACTTACATTCCTGCTTTTTAAAATAAAGCTAGCAAGAGAACAAAAAAAATTGATAATAGGAGTAAATAAGAAAGTTGCTTAAAATTGCATGTTCTATCTCTATCATGAAAGAAAAAAATTGGGTTTAGTATCACTTTAATGTGGAGTTTTGGGGCCAAAATCAAGATTGCAATGGATCAAGGAGGAAGTTTAATGTGAGGAAATATGATAGACATGCATATACAAGCTTTTCTAAAAGTTTTGAGGCAAAGGGGAGTAGAGAAATAGGACAGTAGTTTGAAGAGATGTTGATTCAAGAGATAATTTTGAGGATAGGTGTGACTAGTGCATGTTTAAGGGATGAGGGAAATATGGCAGTGCTGAAGGAGAGATTGAATATGTGTGAGGATTGGAGTAAGAGTAGGAGAGAGGGTGGGCAGTAGTTGTGAGGGAAGGGGATGGAGGGGTCAGGTAGTGAGGTGAGAGTAAGATAAAAACACAGAAATGTCGGGGGGGGGCGGAGCTAGCCAGCCTAGGAGATGGCTGCTTTCATCTGAGCTCCTGAGCCCTATCCGTGAGAGAGCGTTAAAGGCTAGTGCCATTCAGTTTACTTTGGCTACCCACAAGCTAATATGTGAGACAGTGACCTATGGAACAAGATAACGGATCACCCGTGGGTCATTTGAGACCTCTTCATTAGTTTGCTGCATACCAAGACATATAGAGCTGCGCCATCACAGCAGTAACATGGAGAAGCTGTGAGATACACAGAGAAGAGCCGCATCAGCCTGAAGTGCTTACCCGACTTCACCTCACAACCGGACTTACCCCTCAATCTGTTCGTCACCAGACGAACATCTATCACTACGGATCCGGAGCGACCATAAACCTCCCGGTGCAGGCCACAGCCTGTGTTGCAGTGAAGTGCGCGCATCGCTTAAGCGCACCTGAACGGACGCACCGACAAGGCCTGAAATCATCTAAAGGGTGAGATCTGTGACACAGAAAACTTATATTGTGCAGAAATAAATGTATAATTCAACCTAAAGGTTATATATACCGCTTGATAGCAATACCTTTGGATAGCTTAAACCTCACCTACAGAGATACAAAGCACCATTAATAATACAGTGTAAACTGAACTCAAAAATTGTGTTTATGGCTTTACTTGCTTGAGGATGATATCTCCATTTAACTTCTAACTTTAATGCAATAACTAACAGCAAGGATAAAGAGCACAATGAACTTTTTGCTTTCCAACACCTTTTCTAGAGCTTAAAGAAAAGTCGATAAATATACAAGACCCTAGTTAACCCTGGGGGGCTGTCTGTTTGGACTGAGGTTCTATTTCTTACACACACTTCTTTGGGAGTAAATCAATCTGTATGAACTACGTTTACCACACTCTCTGACCAACTGTGGGCAGTATATTCACACCTAATAATGTCTCCAAAAAAAGGCAGCAAACCAAGTAAAAACATTAAACAGCTGAAGACACCAGCTCACACTGTCAACAACTTCTTTAAGACCTTGGAAGCTAAGGCTCCTAGCCCCACAGATGCAAACCCACCAGACCAAGCATCATATCACAGCTCCTCAGACTCAGACAGTGATCAGACATCTGAATCTATCACAATTCCTAAAGCACTGTTTAACTCTATCCCTTCTAAAAAAGATTTCTCTACATTAATAACTCAGGTTAAACAGTGCATCAAGGACGAAATATCAGACCTCAAAAAAGACATTTCAGAGATTGGATACAGGGTTGAAACTCTCGAAAATACACAAGATTTACACTCAGAAGCGTTAACTGATTTAAACAACACCATACAGCATCAAGGTGCTACTATCACGGAGTTAGAGGATAAATTAGATGACGCTGAAAATAGAAGCAGACGCCATAATATCCGACTTCGAGGGATCCCAGAGGCTATCTCACCATCAGACCTGGAACAGTACTTACAGGATTTTTTTGGCTTCCTAAAGAAAGAAGAAATACCAATAAAAGACATAGATAGAGCACACAGGGCCCTGCGCCCTAAACCGCAAGTGGGCCAACCACCAAGAGACGTTATCGTCCGCATAACCAACTTTCAAGTGAAAGAAAACCTCATGAAACTAGCCAGAGAGATGCAACCCATAAGATATGAGAACTCAGAGTTACAAATGTATGCAGATCTTTCCCAGCGTACTCTCTTCAAAAGAAAGGAACTTAAACCACTCACAGAACTGTTGAGGGATAAGAATATCCCATACTGCTGGGGATTTCCGTTTCACCTGGCTATTATATGGAAAGGCAGGCGGCTAACCTGCACATCAGTTAAAGACATTGCGCTCATATGCAAGGACTTGGATATTCCTCCTCCTCCAACAGAGGATTTAGCTGCTCATCAAGAAGATCAATCTAAGCGGAGGAAATCCCCAACACCACTTCCTCAAAGAGGGATTTGGCAACAGGCGATCCAAAAGAAAGCACGGAAGTCCGCCATGCCTACATCTCCTGTAATGATGGAAAAAGATTGATAATGGAACCCATTTCATGAATCCCCAATTGACCTTTTTGGTCATGAACTTCCTCATCTTTAAAGGGCACCCTTTAACTGGTGCTGCCTTTTTCTTCAGACTCCTCACTGGACCTAGGGCTTTCCTTCTGCCTCGAAGGCCCTTCATGTGGTATTTATTTTCACCTAAGGTTATCTAATGATGTCTAATGTTATCTAATGTTATCTGATATTATACAGTTGTTTTGCATGCCTTCCTGTACTACTCGACTCTCTAGAGAATGTTGAGTTTATCCACAACATTATTCCAAGACTAGGCATGTCAATGGTTGAATGTTAAAAGTTCTTTGTTTGTTGCTAATTGTCCTTACAAGGAAAAAAAAAAAAAAAAAAAAAAAAATCAATCTTTGCCAAGGAATGATGTCTAATAGAGTTTTGTTGCTCTCTCACGGTCGGGAGATTATCTCCTTGTAGAGAAAATGTTACTCATTGAGTATTTGTTTAGTATTGTAAGTTGTCAATATGTTTTTTCTTCCTCTTTTTTCTCTCTTTTTTTTTTTTTTTCCTCTTTCTCTTCTCCCTTCTCTTTTTCTTTTCTGTACACCAACTGTGCCTACACATCAAACGCAAAATATATCCCAAATCACCAACCAAATTGAGCTTCTATACACTTCCCACACATGAATAGTCATAAACAGCAGGAACTTATTCTTTTTACACAAAATGCTAAGGGCTTAAACTGTCCCAATAAAAGGAGAATGGCTATGTTGGACTTCCATAAACAAGGGGGTCACATCCTATTCCTCCAGGAAACCCATTTTAAGGCTAAAAACTACCCTAAATATTTTTCCTCTAATTATCCAGTACATTATCATAGTACCCACCCAAATAAAAAAATTAACGGAGTTAGTATTCTAATTCATAGATCCATCCCCTTTACCAAAACACAATTAATTTCAGACAAAGAGGGAAGGTACTTGTGTTTAAAGGGCCTCCTTTATGGTAAACCAGTAACTCTAATGAATATCTATGCCCCCAACTCACACCAGGATAAATTTATAGCTACGATAACAGATCTATTAGTTGGAGAAGTTACAGGCTCCCTAATACTAGCAGGAGACATTAATTTTCCACTAGACCCATCGATGGACTGTTCAAACCCAAACAATAGAGTCAAAACTCCAAACCTTATCAATATATGGGGAAAATTGAAATTACTGGGCTTTCACGACACCTGGAGATTCTTTAATCCTCAAAAAAGAGATTACACCTTTTTCTCGCATCCTAACCGCAGTTACTCCAGACTGGACTACATTTTTGTAGACCATCTAATCCTCTCTCACACCAAACACTCAGGCATAAAACATACAGCATGGTCAGACCACTCATTAGCTACCTGTGTTATTAATTGGCCCTCAGCTCCATTCCGGTCTTTCCAATGGAGACTAGATGACTCTATGCTCCTAAACCCAAGTCTGATAAAGCAATTTACAAAACATATAAAATCATATTTCTCTTTAAATAATACATCGGATGTTAACACAGCTACTGTATGGGAAGCACACAAGTGCACCATGAGAGGGGAATTCATCAAAGCCAGAGCACAAATCAATAGGAAAAGTAGGGAAGAGGTAGAAACTATCACCACAGAGTTAGCTGATTTAGACTATGCACATAAAATCAACCCCACAGACAACGCTATCCTTGAACGCATTAAAACATCTAGAGAGAAACTAAACGCCATCCTCCAAACTAAAGCCCAAAAACAGCAACTTCGTATTCAACAACATTTTTACAGGGAGGGTAATAAACCGGGGAAACTTTTGGCCAGGGCGCTAAAGAACCAACAGCAGAAAACATATATTCACTCCATTAAATCCACTCAGGATAAGCACATAGAAGATACCAAAAACATAGCAAAAGAATTTAAAGAATTTTACCATAAACTTTACAATCTCTTTCCCGCGAGAGACCCCCAAGCCCATTTCCAACTATGTAATCAATATTTAGACCAAATTCCAATACCACATTTAACCTCAGAACAACGCGAACATCTAGATTCACCTATCCAAGCATCTGAGATACAGGATGCAATAAAACAACTAAAGCAAAACAAAGCCCCAGGACCCGATGGCTTCACGGGCCTATACTATAAAACCTTTGCAAAGCTCCTAATACCACATTTAACGTCCCTTTTTAATTCCATACCAGAACTACTACAATTCCCAGACAACATGCTACAGGCAAATATATCTGTCTTAGCTAAGCCCGGTAAACCCCCAAATACCCCAGCAAACTTCAGACCGATTTCGTTGCTTAATGTTGACCTAAAAATTTATGCTAAGATCCTAGCCACACGACTCAATAAAATTCTCCCAAAAATCATCCACCAGGACCAGGTCGGCTTTGTGCCACACAGGGAAGCCAAGGACAATACGGTCAAGGTACTCAATTTATTAGAATATATAACACAAAACAAAATCCCATCCATTTTTCTGTCCACAGATGCCGAAAAGGCTTTTGACCGTTTAGATTGGACATACTTGCAGGCAACCTTACAACATTTTCATATACCAAACTCCTTTATCCACAAAATCTTAGCCCTATATACCAACCATACAGCATGTATAAAAATCAATGGTACACTCTCTGATCCATTTGAGATTCGGAACGGGTCTAGGCAAGGTTGCCCATTATCCCCGCTTCTCTTCATTATGTCCCTAGAGCCATTAGCTATTAAAATTAGACTCAACAACCAAATTAATGGGATAACTATAGATAACCAGATTCACAAACTCGCCATCTTCGCAGATGACTTACTCCTGACATTAACAGAACCCCTTACGTCCACACAAGTGGCTATTTCAGAACTCACGCAATTCAGCACCATATCCAATTTTATGGTAAACCTGTCCAAATCGGAATATCTACCCATTAACCTCTCCCCTCACTCTTTAGATATATTAACTAGGACATGTCCCCTGAAACAACAGAAAAAATATCTAAAATACCTAGGCATACATATATCCCCAGATAAAACAGATTTAAGAAAACACAATTACGGAAAATTAGTAACAGAATTCCAGACTCTCACGTCCAAATGGCTCCCCAAAAATATATCCTGGCTAGGTAGGATCCAGGCGGTAAAAATGACCCTTCTCCCCAAAGATCTCTACATCTTGCAGACGGTCCTGATCTCGGGTATACAGAAAGATCTCGCTACTATGCAAAAAATTATTAACGACTATATTTGGAGACGTAGGCCACCGCAAATTAATAAAAACACTCTCTTTAAATCCCCCCTGGAGGGAGGACTGGGAGTTCCCCATCTCCTCTCCTATAAACTAGCGATCTCTCTACAGAGAATTTCGGATTGGTGTAGATTTGATGGCCCAAACTCTAGGCGATGGATTCACATTGAAAATGCCCTAGCATCCCCACACAAATTACAAGATATATGCTGGAACCCTGCATGCTTTAATAAGTACACAATCTCTTCTTCTTCAATTACTAACGAAACCTGGTCAGACTGGAGACTAATTCGTAATCCTCCTAATAAAATCTCCTCCAGATATTCACCACTTACCACCTTATTAAATAATCCAGAATTTAACCCAGGAATGTTACCAGAATACCTACATGTCCCTGATCTTCCGCAATCGCTTCCAATACATTCTTTGCTAGAAAATTCTAGTAAAATAAAAGATAAAAACCAACTTAGTTTATTGGATCATCCTTTTCTATCTTCCTGGTTTCGCATACATCAGATGAGGCATTACATAATCTCCCATAAATACAAAAAAGATCTGACTCGCCCTCTTACACCCTTTGAGCAATTATGCATAACCAGAGACCCCACAAAAAGGACGATCTCCAAACTTTATAAAATCGTACTATCAAATACATTCCCTCACCCTCCTACATACACCAAAAGATGGGATAAAGAGCATAATACTAACACATCCTTGAAAGTTTGGGCTCGCAGATTTGCGAACTTAACTCACTCAGGCCACTCGGCGCAAGCAAAAGAGACCAACATTAAAATAATGATGAGGTGGTACCTAACCCCAGCTAGAATTAAATATATCTTCAAGAAATCCTCAGGGATGTGCTGGAGGGGCTGCGGACATGAAGGGCACATCTCACACATATGGTGGGAATGTAGAAATATTAAAACATTTTGGTCCGGGGTCTTTAAGAACATTAATAAAACCTTGAATACAGATATCTCACCATCCCCAGATATAATAATGCTGAGCCATCCCCCCCCATTTCCTGCAAAATAAGAAAACATTTGTTTCAGATTCTGCTCAACTCAGCCAATCAGTTGATCCCAAAATTGTGGAAATCCACCCGCATACCCTCGATTTCAGAATGGAAAGATTTAGTCAATAAAAATCTCCTGCTCGAGAGGTTTTACTACCTTAAATTAGGCCAACTTTCACTATTCCAGGACATGGTCTTCCTCTGGGAATCTAATATATATGCAGGTACATAGCTTTTGATTTAGATAAAGGGATATGTACACATTAAATTCTCTCTTGCCCTCTGCACAAATACCTAACTTGTAATCAAAACAGTCAGTGGTGGGTACAGTTGGTGACTTAACCTAATCTATCTTTCTTTCTTTTCTTACCATTTCTACCTCGTGTAAGTAAGGCTCATTGCGGGCAGGTAGCCAATTGCAATTTCAACTATGAGCAGTTCGTGGGGGGAGTCCCACTCCCGGATGCCCAATAATTAAAACATCCTGAGGGCATGATTAGTCTGTTCAATCTTTTTCTTTTCAATTAGAACTCTCAGTACCCATAGCACATATGTGAAGGAATAAGGAAACAAACGGGACATTTGGGGGGGATGCTTTTCCCTACGTATCGTGTCACTTGTTGCTACCTGTCTGTTTTATTGAATGGTGAAATGTAAAAATGGTTTCTTTTCCATGTCTTTTATTGTCTTTTATTGTTATATTTTTACAAAATAAATAAAGATGAATATTAAAAAAAACAAAAAAAAACACAGAAATGTCTTCCTCAGTAGCATGGACAAAATAGCTAAATTTGTGGGTTTTCGATGTTTGCAAATGGCTGATGGGGTTGGAAACTGGAAGTAAGTTGAGAGATGATTTTTTTTCTGATGGAATTGATTTTGTTGTTGAAGTGGCTGGCAAAATTTTGAGCTAAGAGAGATGTGGTATTAAAAGTGGAGAACAGATGTTTTGTGTTTGAACAAAGAGTAAAGAAGTAATCCTGCTTAGAGAGGTTAAGGGCAGAATAATAAGAGTTCAAGATGAACTTGTAGTGAAGAAAGGCAGCTTAACACTGCAATCTTCTCAATTGTCGCTCAACAGTGCAGGAGCATCTGTGTAGGTAGCGTGTCACAGGAGTATGCCAGGGCTGAGGGTGAATGCTTGATTTCCGAGCTATATTAGGAGGTGCCAAGTTGCCAGATGTAAGAGTATTGTTGTAGTGATAGATAGATTGGTCAGGGCAGGAAAAGGAGGATATGGAAGAGAGGAGAGGTTTGAGAGAGTTTGAAAGATGTTGTTAATCTAGTGATTAGTGACCAGTGTGCTACTGTGGAGTTTGGTTTGAGGGACAGAAGGAGGGAGAGTAGTAGGAAGTGCTATGATGTTGTAAGTGGGTATTTGTGAAGTTTAAGAGAGTGCCTGCATAACTTAAAATCAGATTAAGAGAGTGGTCCATCTTTTTGAGTGGGAGAGTCATCCATTGTGACAGATCGTAAGAGGCAGTGAACTGGAAAAGTTTTGTTGCTCTAGGCACAGTGAGATTGTCAAAAGGGAGGTTGAAGTCCCCAAGAATGAGGGCAGGGGTGCCTGAAGAGAGGAAATTAGGTAGCCAGGCAGAAAAAACATAATTTATGCTTACCTGATAAATTTATTTCTCTTGTAGTGTATCCAGTCCACGGATCATCCATTACTTGTGGGATATTCTCCTTCCCAACAGGAAGTTGCAAGAGGATCACCCACAGCAGAGCTGCTATATAGCTCCTCCCCTCACTGCCATATCCAGTCATTCGACCGAAACAAGACGAGAAAGGAGAAACCATAGGGTGCAGTGGTGACTGTAGTTTAATTAAAATTTAGACCTGCCTTAAAAGGACAGGGCAGGCCGTGGACTGGATACACTACAAGAGAAATAAATTTATCAGGTAAGCATAAATTATGTTTTCTCTTGTTAAGTGTATCCAGTCCACGGATCATCCATTACTTGTGGGATACCAATACCAAAGCTAAAGTACACGCATGATGGGAGGGACAAGGCAGGAACTTAAATGGAAGGAACCACTGCCTGTAGAACCTTTCTCCCAAAAACAGCCTCCGAAGAATCAAAAGTGTCAAATTTGTAAAATTTTGAAAAGGTGTGAAGCGAAGACCAAGTCGCAGCCTTGCAAATCTGTTCAACAGAGGCCTCATTTTTAAAGGCCCAGGTGGAAGCCACAGCTCTAGTAGAATGAGCTGTAATCCTTTCAGGGGGCTGCTGTCCAGCAGTCTCATAGGCTAAGCGTATTATGCTCCGAAGCCAAAAGGAGAGAGAGGTTGCCGAAGCTTTTTGACCTCTCCTCTGTCCAGAGTAAACGACAAACAGGGCAGATGTTTGACGAAAATCTTTAGTAGCCTGTAAGTAAAACTTCAAGGCACGGACTACGTCCAGATTATGCAAAAGACTTCCTTCTTTGAAGAAGGATTAGGACACAATGATGGAACAACAATCTCTTGATTGATATTCCTGTTAGAAACCACCATAGGTAAAAACCCAGGTTTGGTACGCAGAACTACCTTGTCTGAATGAAAAATCAGATAAGGAGAATCACAATGTAAGGCAGATAACTCAGAGACTCTTCGAACCGAGGAAATAGCCATCAAAAACAGAACTTTCCAAGATAAAAGTTTAATATCAATGGAATGAAGGGGTTCAAACGGAACTCCCTGAAGAACTTTAAGAACCAAGTTTAAGCTCCACGGGGGGAGCAACAGTTTTAAACACAGGCTTAATCCTAACCAAAGCCTGACAAAATGCCTGGACGTCTGGAACTTCTGCCAGACGCTTGTGCAAAAGAATAGACAGAGCAGAGATCTGCCCTTTTAAAGAACTAGCTGATAAGCCTTTGTCCAAACCCTCTTGGAGAAAGGACAATATCCTAGGAATCCTAACCTTACTCCATGAGTAACTCTTGGATTCACACCAATAAAGATATTTACGCCATATCTTATAGTAGATTTTCCTGGTGACAGGCTTCCGAGCCTGTATTAAGGTATCAATGACTGACTCGGAGAAGCCACGCCTTGATAGAATCAAGCGTTCAATCTCCATGCAGTCAGTCTCAGAGAAAGTAGATTTGGATGATTGAAAGGACCTTGTATTAGAAGGTCCTGCCTCAGAGGCAGAGTCCATGGTGGAAGAGATGACATGTCCACTAGGTCTGCATGCCAGGTCCTGGGTGGCCACGCAGGCGCTATCAGAATCACTGATGCTCTCTCCTGTTTGATTTTGGCAATCAGTCGAGGGAGCAGAGGAAACGGTGGAAACACATAGGCCAGGTTGAAGAACCAAGGAGCTGCTAGAGCATCTATCAGCGTTGCTCCCGGGTACCTGGACCTGGATCCGTAACAAGGAAGCTTGGCGTTCTGGCGAGACGCCATGAGATCCAGTTCTGGTTTGCCCCAACGATGGACCAGTTGAGCAAACACCTCCGGATGGAGTTCCCACTCCCCCGGATGAAAAGTCTGACGACTTAGAAAATCCGCCTCTCTACGCCTGGGACAGGTGGCAAGAGTGAGACTCTACCCAGCGAATTATCTTTGAGACTTCTAACATCGCTAGGGAACTCCTGGTTCCCCCTTGATGGTTGATGTAAGCCACAGTCGTGATGTTGTCCGACTGAAATCTGATGAACCTCAGTGTTGCTAACTGAGGCCAAGCTAGAAGAGCATTGAATATTGCTCTTAACTCCAGAATATATATTGGGAGGAGTTTCTCCTCCTGAGTCCACGATCCCTGAGCCTTCAGGGAGTTCCAGACTGCGCCCCAACCTAGAAGGCTGGCATCTGTTGTTACAATCGTCCAACCTGGCCTGCGAAAGGTCATACCCTTGGACAGATGGACCCGAGAAAGCCACCAGAGAAGAGAATCTCTGGTCTCTTGATCCAGATTTAGTAGAGGGGACAAATCTGAGTAATCCCCATTCCACTGACTTAGCATGCATAATTGCAGCGGTCTGAGATGCAGGCGCGCAAATGGCACTATGTCCATTGCCGCTACCATTGCCGATTAAGCCGATTACTTCCATGCACTGAGCCACTGACGGGCGTGGAATGGAATGAAGGACATGGCACGCATTTAGAAGTTTTGATAACCTGGACTCCGTCAGGTAAATTTTCATCTCTACAGAATCTATAAGAGTCCCTAGGAAGGAGACTCTTGTGAGTGGTGATAGAGAACTCTTTTCCACGTTCACTTTCCACCCATGCGACCTCAGAAATGCCAGAACTATCTCTGTATGAGACTTGGCAATTTGAAAGCTTGACGCCTGTATCAGGATGTCGTCTAGATACGGAGCCACCGCTATGCCTCGCGGTCTTAGAACCGCCAGAAGTGAGCCCAGAACCTTTGTAAAAATTCTCGGGGCAGTGGCCAACCCAAAGGGAAGAGCTACAAATTGGTAATGCCTGTCTAGAAAGGCAAACCTTAGGAACCGATGATGATCTTTGTGAATCGGTATGTGAAGGTAGGCATCCTTTAAGTCCACTGTGGTCATGTACTGACCCTCTTGGATCATGGGTAGGATGGTCCGAATAGTTTCCATTTTGAATGACGGAATTTGTTTAAGATCTTTAGATCCAAGATTGGTCTGAAGGTTCCCTCTTTCTTGGGAACCACAAACAGATTTGAATAAAATCCCTGTCCTTGTTCCGTCCGCGGAACTGGATGGATCACTCCCATTACTAGGAGGTCTTGCACACAGCTTAGGAATGCCTCTTTCTTTATCTGGTTTGATGATAACCTTGAAAGATGAAATCTCCCTTGTGGAGGAGAAGCTTTGAAGTCCAGAAGATATCCCTGAGATATGATCTCCAACGCCCAGGGATCCTGAACATCTCTTGCCCACGCCTGGGCGAAGAGAGAAAGTCTGCCCCCCACTAGATCCGTTTCCGGATAGGGGTCCGTTCCTTCATGCTGTCTTGGGGGCAGCAGCAGGCTTCCTGGCCTGCTTGCCCTTGTTCCAGGACTGGTTAGGTTTCCAGGCCTGTCTGGAATGAGCAACAGTTCCCTCTTGTTTTGAAGCAGAGGAAGTTGATGCTGCTCCTGCCTTGAAATTTCGAAAGGCACGAAAATTAGACTGTTCGGCCTTTGATTTGGCCCTGTCCTGAGGAAGGGTATGACCCTTGCCTCCAGTAATGTCAGCAATAATTTCCTTCAAGGCAGGCCCGAATAAGGTCTGCCCCTTGAAAGGAATGGCGAATCTGGAATTCTTAGCCGTTAGTTTAGTCAAATGAACAATGGCATCAGAAACAAATGAGTTAGCTAGCTTAAGCGTTCTAAGCTTGTCAATAATTTCATTCAATGGAGCTGTCTGGAAGGCCTCTTCCAGGGCCTCAAACCAGAATGCCGCCGCAGCAGTGACAGGCGCAATGCATGCAAGGGGCTGTAAAATAAAACCTTGTTGAATAAATATTTTCTTAAGGTAACCCTCCAATTTTTTATCCATTGGATCTGAAAAAGCACAACTGTCCTCAACCGGGATAGTGGTACGCTTTGCTAAAGTAGAAACTGCTCACTCCACCTTAGGGACCGTCTGCCATAAGTCCCGTGTAGTGGCGTCTATTGGAAACATTTTTCTAAATATAGGAGGTGGGGAAAAGGGCACACCGGCTCTATCCCACTCCTTGCTAATAATTTCTGTAAGCGTTCTAAGCTTGTCAATAATTTCATTCAATGGAGCTGTCTGGATGGCCTCTACCAGGGCCTCAAACCAGAATGCCGCCGCAGCAGTGACAGGCGCAATGCATGCAAGGGGCTGTAAAATAAAACCTTGTTGAATAAATATTTTCGTAAGGTAACCCTCCAATTTTTTATCCATTGGATCTGAAAAAGCACAACTGTCCTCAACCGGGAGAGTGGTACGCTTTGCTAAAGTAGAAACTGCTCCCTCCACCTTAGGGACCGTCTGCCATAAGTCCCGTGTAGTGGCGTCTATTGGAAACATTTTTCTAAATATAGGAGGTGGGGAAAAGGGCACACCGGCTCTATCCCACTCCTTGCTAATAATTTCTGTAAGCCTTTTAGGTATAGAAAAAACGTCAGTACACACCGGCACCGCATAGTATCTATCCAGCCTACACAATTTCTCTGGAATTGCAACTGTGTTACAGTCATTCAGAGCAGCTAATACCTCCCCAAGCAATACACAGAGGTTCTCAAGCTTAAATTTAAAATTAGAAATCTCTGAATCAGGTTTCCCCGAGTCAGAGATGTCACCCACAGACTGAAGCTCTCCGTCCTCATGTTCTGCATACTGTGACGCAGTATCAGACATGGCTCTAACAGCATTTGCGCGCTCTGTATCTCTCCTAACCCCAGAGCTATCGCGCTTGCCTCTTAATTCAGGCAATCTAGATAATACCTCTGACAGGGTATTATTCATGATTGCAGCCATGTCCTGCAAGGTAATCGCTATGGGCGTCCCTGATGTAATTGGCGCCATATTAGCGTGCGTCCCCTGAGCGGGAGGCGAAGGGTCTGACACGTGGGGAGAGTTAGTCGGCATAACTTCCCCCTCGACAGAACCCTCTGGTGATAATTCTTTTATAGATAAAGACTGATCTTTACTGTTTAAGGTGAAATCAATACATTTAGTACACATTCTCCAATGGGGCTCCACCGTGGCTTTCAAACATAATGAACAAGTAGGTTCCTCTGTGTCAAACATGTTTAAACAGACTAGCAATGAGACTAGCAAGCTTGGAAAACACTTTAAAACAAGTTTACAAGCAATATAAAAAACGTTACTGCGCCTTTAAGAAACACAAATTTTCCCAAATTTTGAAATAACAGTGAAAAAATGCAGTTACACTAACGAAATTTTTACAGTGTATGTAATAAGTTAGCAGAGCATTGCACCCACTTGCAAATGGATGATTAACCCCTTAATACCAAAAACGGAATAACAAATGACAAAAACGTTTTTTAAACAGTCACAACAACTGCCACAGCTCTACTGTGGCTTTTTACCTCCCTCAATACGACTTTTGAAGCCTTTTGAGCCCTTCAGAGAAGTCCTGGATCATGCAGGAAGAAGCTGGATGTCTGTGTCTGTAATTTTTGCTGTGCAAAAAAACACCAAAATAGGCCCCTCCCACTCATATTACAACAGTGGGAAGCCTCAGGGAACTGTTTCTAGGCAAAATTCAAGCCAGCCATGTGGAAAAAACTAGGCCCCAATAAGTTTTATCACCAAACATATGTAAAAAACGATTAAACATGCCAGCAAAAGTTTTAAAATACACTTTTATAAGAGTATGTATCTCTATGTATCTCTATTAATAAACCTGATACCAGTCGCTATCACTGCATTTAAGGCTTTACTTACATTACTTCGGTATCAGCAGCATTTTCTAGCAAATTCCATCCCTAGAAAAATATTTTAACTGCACATACCTTATTGCAGGAAAACCTGCACGCTATTCCCCCTCTGAAGTTACCTCACTCCTCAGAATATGTGAGAACAGCAAAGGATCTTAGTTACTTCTGCTAAGATCATAGAAAACGCAGGCAGATTCTTCTTCTAAATACTGCCTGAGATAAACAGTACACTCCGGTACCATTTAAAAATAACAAACTTTTGATTGAAGAAATAAACTAAGTATAAAACACCACAGTCCTCTTACGACCTCCATCTTAGTTGAGAGTTGCAAGAGAATGACTGGGTATGGCAGTGAGGGGAGGAGCTATATAGCAGCTCTGCTGTGGGTGATCCTCTTGCAACTTCCTGTTGGGAAGGAGAATATCCCACAAGTAATGGATGATCCGTGGACTGGATACACTTAACAAGAGAAATGATATTGAGTTGAGAAGCCAGGGGGCTTATATATAACCTCCACACGCAGAGGGAGGGGAGAGAATAAGCTAATCATGTGGGTTTTGAAGGAAGAAATTTGATGGAATAGATTGGTTGTATATGTTTAAAGGTGTAATTAGAGAAAACTAAAATACCTAAATCACCACTGTGTCTGTTTCCATATCTTTGGGTGTGTCAGAAGTGGAGACCCCCATGTGACAATGCAGCAGGGGAGACTGTGTCTGAAGGAGTGAGCCAGGTTTCTGTGAGAGCCAGAAGGTTGAGGGAATAGGTGATAAAGAAGTCATTGATAGAAGTTAGATTGTTGCACACAGAGCGAGAGTTCCAGAGTGCACAAGTTAAGGCAGTGTTGGTTTTAGATACAAAAGAACTTGAGTAAGGTTTTACAGAGTTCTGATTTCTAGATCTATATAAAGCCATACATGGGTGGGCGAGGTTAGGAAGTTGTGGGGGACCAGGACTGGGAGATACATATTGCAATATTGAGAGTGTCTTTGGGATGTGGTGCAGGGTGGAGAGAGAGATAGAAATAGGAAAGTGTGAAGCTAATGAAAGCAAAAGTGAGGTGAGGATAAAAGAGATGGGCCAATGAATAATGCAGGTGGTGAGCGGAAAGAAGTACAAAAATATATTATTTGCTGTATAGACAAGAGCTAGCAAAAAGGTACATGAATATATGGCGCATTTTTACAAAAACGGAATCCTTGTGCCTTGTCCTTTGTTTAATCATTGTTGAATTCTTGTATGATTATTCTGGCTAATTCTATTTGCCTCACTTATAAAATGAAAACATATTCTATTATGATAGTGCTAACTGCCCTTACTATGTAACCCCTTGCAAACTAGTGTTACATTTATAAGCCAGAGTAGTCAGCTGGGTCAAATAAATTAGCTAATAACAGTATCGCAGATAGTCAAAAAGGCAGTGATGTAGACTAGACTTAATTGACTCAAAATCAAGTCGCTTCAATGATTTTACTTGGATTCTGCACATAATAAATGACACTCTGGGGCCAATCTGCCCGACATCGCTAAATGCAGACAGATCATTGCACACACATTTCTAATGAAATGCTTGTGCAATGCCGCCCCCTGCAGATTTGCAGGGCCGCTAGCAGGGATATCAATCATTCCGATCGTATCTGATTGGTATGATTGCTGTCCACCGGCTTAGAGGTGGCGGACGAGTTAAGGAGCAGCGGTCTTACGCTGATGGCTCGCATGGAATAAGCAGATTGACTGCTTAGTAAATCGGCCCCTCTGACTTGACTCACAACTTTATTTTTAGCAACCAACTACCAACTCAGTAAGATAGCCTGTATGTATCATAACACACTCCAATGAGTGTGTAATTCCCGCCCCTTCTCTTGCGTGACCACTCTGCGAGAGAAGGGTCTTTCAATCACCCCAAGCGAGCGAGTTTGGGGTGATCTCTCTTTGTCACTTCAGAGGTGGCAAAGAGTGTAAGAAGCGGCGGTTTAATTACCACTGCTTCTTACATTGTGGGAAGCATGCACGCATGTGCGAACCTGCCCCGCAAGGGCTCCAGAGCAGCTTATGCTGCTTTGTACATAGAATGAGTAAATGCCCTTGGAGTAAAAGACTTGAATACATCACTGCCAATTGGGAAGTTTGAATTAGGCTAGGTCAGGGTGAGATAAGTTAAAATAAACAGACAATAGAACTTGAAGTTATGCCATTAGTCAGCTATAAATTTAGGAATTATTGCAAATATTAACAAGGCTTGACCATCACATAGCAAATGACAAGACATTATAAATAATACGTTAGAAATATCATCACAAAAACACAAGACTTATTTAACAGCCTACAATCATTTACTCAATTGACATACCAAAAGAGAGTTATACAGAGTGGGATAACAGCAGACACTAGTAATTCCGTATTGTGTTGCTTGGCCTACTCCAAATAATGAAAAAGAGTTTCAAAGATTTGTTGGCTGTGCTAATTTCTATAAACAGTTTATTAAAGGAACAGTGTACTGTAAAATTGGTTTCCAGCGATTTGTTATAACAGCTGCAGAGTTTTAAACTTATGATAAACTTCCCCTTTGAAACCACAGCCCAATTCAGGGCTCGATTACAAGTGGAGCGATATTTAGCACTCCTCACATGTTAACATTGCTATACGGAGGCTTTTTGTGCACTTTGGGTTACGCTCGTACTACAAGTTGAAAATTAATAGTTTGCACACAAGCGAAAATCCGACATACACAAAGAGTTGGACATAGAATATCACAACCCCATTAACATATTTTCCCTTATACTTCAATGGAGCATGAGAACTGCAAAAAACAAACAAACCATAATTGCATGCTTACCCGATTGGTTTTATTTAAGTGCTCTAAACACAACATCAATTATTAATATTTCTTCACATACAGAACAATGTCCTTTTTATTGTAAATAGAATTATACATGCTTTAAAATATTCTAAATAATCCATACAAGACATACTGTAGATATATATATATATATATACATATACACAGTATATACATACATATTTAGACATTTACGAGAATTACCCTATATTGCTCGCTTGCTACAGTTAGCGTGCCACTTGTAATCTAGCCCACAATGGGATAATTAGCTTATCTGTCTTGGATTTTACACAATGTCTGACTTATCTTATTTATCACTGTACAATACTTAAGACTTAATTATCTAAAATGATCTAAAACTTTCAGTGCTGGCGAGATGATTTAAGTCTACTTACCAGTAGTACTGTGAGGTACATGAAACAAATTTATAAAGGCAAGTTTTAGCTTGAGAACTGTTTGTCTCTCAATGCAGATTATGTATGTGAGGGAGAGACACATACATTGTAATATAATGCTAAAAAATAAAAGCCCCTAAAGATTTTGCAGTCACAAGGCCATATATGAGCATATGTGTTAACCGAGCATTATATAGGTTTGCTTATTACACATATGGGTAGATTTATCCAGCAGCGGATGCTGCAATCCGATCGGGATTATTGACACCCCCTGCTAGTGGCCGTTTGGCTGCGAATGCATAGGGGCGGCATTGAACAACCATTTTACCAGACATTCAGGTGGATTCCAAAAAAAGCAGGGTGGTGAAAGATTCCATCCAGATTGATTCTTTCACCACCCCTTTTGCTCTCTCTCCCCCCTCTCTTTTGCTCTCTCTCCCCCTTCTTTTGTGCTTTCCCCCCCTCTCTTTTGCTTTCTCTCCCCCCTCTCTTTTGCTCTCTCTCTCCCCCCTCTCTTTTGCTCTCTCTCTCTCTCTCTCTCTCTCTCCCTCTCTTTTGCTCTCCCCCTCTATTTTGCTCTCTCTCTCCCCTCTCTTTTGCTCTCTCTCCCCTCTCTTTTGCTCTCTCGCTCCCCCCTCTCTTTTGCTCTCTCGCTTCCCCCTCTCTTTTGCTCTATCTTCCTCCTCTCTTTTGCTCTCTCTCCCCCTCTCTTTTGCTCTCTCTCCCCCTTCTCTTTTGATCTCTGCCCCCTCTCTTTGGCTCTCTCTCCCCCCTCTTTTTTGCTCTCTCTCCCCCCTCTTTTGCTCTCTCTCCCTCTCCTTTGCTCTCTCTCTTCCCTTTCATTTGCTCTCTCTCCCCTCTCAGTCTGTGTTGTTAATAAAAAAAATAATAATTAAACTACAGAAAAAAATAAACAAATAAAACCTAATCCCTAATGATCTCTCTCCCCCTTCTCTTTTGATCTCTCCCCCCTCTCTTTTGCTTTCTCTGGGCAATGGGTAGTTTAGGTTTTTTAGTGTTAGGTTCTTTATTTTGGAGAGTTTGGTGGGTGGGGGAATTTACTGTTGGGGGGACTTTTTTCTTCTTTAAAATAGCTGTTTATCTTGGGGCAATGCCCTGCAAAATAGCCTTTTTAAGGGCTACTGGCAGTTTATTCTTAGATTAGGGGGTGAATTTATTTTGGGGGGGCTTTTTTATTTTCATTGGGATTAGGTTTAATTTTGTAAACTTTGGTAATTTGTTTTTTTATTTTCTGTAATGTTAGCCTTTTTTATTTTTTGTAATCTTAGCTTTTTTTTTGCAACTTTAGTATTTTTTAGTTTAGTTAATTTGTGTTAATTTAGGTGGTGTTAAGTTAGGGGGTGTTAGGTTAGGGGGCTTAGTAATTTAATTAGTTATTTGCATTGTGGGTTTTGGCGGTTTAAGGGGTTAATAGGTTAATTAGGTTTATTGCAATGTGGGTTTTTTGTGGTTATGGGGTTAATAGGGTAAATAGGTTTATTGCGATGTGTGGGTTTTGCGGTTTAGGAGTTAATAGTTAATTATGTTTATTGCGATGTGGGGGTTTTGCAGTTTAGGGGTTAATAGGGTAAATAGGTTTATTGCGATGTGGAGGTTTTGCGGTTTAGGGGTTAATAAGGTAATTAGGTTTATTGCGATGGGGGTGGTTGACGGTTAAGGGATTAAGGGGTTAATTACTTTATTTTGCGATGTGTGGGTTTGTGGTGTATGTGTTAATACTTTGTGTGGGAGGTTCATTTTTTTTGTTATACTTTGTGCTGGCGGTGTTTTTTGTATTGCACCGTTTGCCTTTGCTGCATCCTGGTGGATTCCGAAAATGGCAGGGTGGTGAAACAATACACCATTCCAGGTGAATTATTTTGCCTCTCGCGCCAACATTCCATTGAGGATGCGTGCGCAACTGCCGACGGCGACGGACATTACAAACACAATAATAGTATAGATAGGTATAGATATATATTTTACCAATAAATCATCACATATATAGAAATATGTATTTATGAATAAATAGAACACATTCTGCTATGTGAAGAACATTGGAATGTGAAATATTCATATTTTTATGTTGGGTGCTTGAGAAAATGCAATCAGGTTTGCATGTAACTAAGGTGTTCAGGTTTTTTCCCCCACTTTTCTCGCTCCATTGACTTCTATGGGGGAATGTGTTAACCGGGTCAGAATATTCTAAATTTGGCTTTTTGCACGTGTCAGGTTAGCGCTCGAACAAAAACTTTTTATTTTCAACTTGTAAAATGCGCACAAAAAGCTTATTTCTAGCACGAGCGGGATCGATAAATAGCGCACCACTCGTAATCTAGCCCTCTGTGTTTACCTTGAACCTAGATTCTAGTTTGAACTACATTTAAAGGGACAGTCAAGTCCAAAAAAACTTAAATTTTTCAAATAGGGCATGTAATTTAAAAAAAAACTTTCCAATTTACTTTTATCAACAATTTTGCTTTGTTCTCTTGGTATTCTAGTTGAAAGCAAACCTAGGAAGGCACATATGATAATTTATAAGCCCTAGAAGGCCGCCTCTATTTTATTTACTTTTCACAGCAGGGGAGAGCAAGCTCATGTAGGCCATATAGATAGCATTGTGATCATGCCCGTGGCTAGTGGCAGACACTGCACTAATTGGCTAAAATGCAAGTCAATAGATAATAACTAAAAGTTATGTGATTAGGGGCGGTCAGAAGATGCTTAGATACAAGTTAGTCACAGAAGTAAAAAGTGTATTAATATAACAGTGTTGGTTTTGCAAAACTGGGGAAAGATAAATAAAGGGATTATTTATCTTTTTAAACAACAAAAATTCTGGTGTTGACTGTCCCTTTAACTTGGACTAATCATGTGTGTGGCTCTGGACTATAAGAACTCACTTCCTGCCATAACTTATTGCCTGACTATTTTGTTACCAGGGCCGGATTGGCCTACCAACATACTAGGAGATTTTCTGGTGGGCTGTGGCAGCTGGGACTACAATTTAAAGTTGTGATTAATGGATGCAATTGGGTTGTAAGGTTGCTATATAACATAAATCTGACATTTTTAATTAATACAAAGTAATATAATTTAATTCTGAAAAAAATATTGGGGAAGATGTGTCCCAGTAATTCCCTTTGAGAAAAATGGGGCATGTGTATTCTACTGACTCAACAGAAAATAGGGCTGGTCTTCATATTTTTCCAGGGCTGCTTTTTATTCCCAGTCCGGCCCTGATTGCTACTGGCTACAAATTGCTTGGACTATGCTGAAAGAAAAGACTGAAAAGTGAGGTGCTATGTGAGGGATCTAGATAAAGGCACCCTCGGTAGCTGGGCATTCACTTTGCAACTTATTTTTTAAACCACTCCCCAAGGCCCAGGTCTATTAGTATAATTTGAGGTCTGGGAATGTTCCTTTATTCATTTATGAAAGTTGTTGTATTGAATTATACATTATTTAATTATATATTAGTTATTGTATATTTATTTTTATTTTAGGATTATCTGATAAAGAAAACATGAATAGTTCTCTGGGCCCAGGATCCAAAAACTGCAATAAGGTAAAAAAAAAACCCATCCCAATATAAATCGATGTAATTTATAAGATAAATGAAAAGCAGAAAGAGTATAATAATGCTTATATACGTGAGTTCAATATAACTGCAATATAACTTTTCTCACCAACGTTAAAAATATACAAGCATATCCAAAACTTGGTAACTGCCTAGAGTCACAAATAACTACATCCTTTTCACTGTTCACTTTCTAGTTTAGATAGACAATCCATACCTACATAGCTAGCTTCAAATGAAAATTAAAATAAAAATTCATCCAGAATCATTTTAAAGATATGCCTAAATATCTTGGCTACTGCTGCTTATAACTGTTTGATTAATGAATACGGCTTAAACATGCTTATTTATCACCAAGTGGTGATCACTTAAACCCTGAAAATCAGAAATATATTTGAGAAGTTATAGATTACATTTTTAGCCAATGCTATAGCCAAAATTACTTCATAAATATCTTTCCTTATGTTTTTTGAAAGGGAGATAAACCATCAGGAAAAGGAGATTGATTTTACTTGGAAGAGTATGCTTAGCTTGATTTGCTCTGTACTTTCTTAAATATAAAGCTCAATACGTTTTCTAAAACAATGTTTCTCATGAATGTGCAGTGGAAAATTTGGCAAATATGTTATTATGATATAAAGTACCTTATATAATATGATATGTACAAAGACCTATAATCAGCACTGTTAATGTCTTCAGTAAATTTGTGGGGGAGATAGGTTTGAATAGTAGCATCAAGAACCGATTAAACTAAAATTATGGATGCAGTGCAAATATATATTTATCAATGTTAAGGGTTTTAGAATATTTAGATTATGCAGCAGAGTTAACACAGTATAAGGTTTTATGTCATCAAAATAAAATAATATAGGGACCCGATTGAGGCCCCTGTTATGTGATATGATAATAGTGTATGTCATGACATTTATTAATTTGTGGATTTCTATTCTGCATTACCACTTATATGTTGGAGATCACCTTGCTCTGTTTTATTGGCAATTTATGTATTATACATATTATTATGTGGGCATGCTGTGCAGTTATGTATTATTCAGCTATGGATAACCACAATTGTAATTTGTATATGATTCCCTATGATAATAAGGTGTATGAGGAAATGTGTTTAAGTTGTTTTTTATTTTTTTGTGTATTAGTCAATTATTATTTTCAAAAGAAATCTAATGGGAGTGTGGCCTTCTAACAGATAGCAAATATCTCAACTATATCATAGTATATGGTATAATAGAGGAATATTTAGCAAAAAGGATTGGTATAATACTGCTTGTAAACCCAAGGATGTCAGTAAAATATATATATTAGTAATCTTTAGCCTTTTCTACAATATAAGAGAAGCATTAATGTAATCCTGGTCTAATAAACAATATATACACTATATAATGACACTTCCATAGTCACAGATATAAAATTAGATTAGTATATATTTGTTGCTTTCAGCATTACCAAATCAAAAAGAAGATCCCACTAAACATAATTTATATGTTTTAAAGGAAATATATAGATACAATAGCAGTTTAAGATCTTAACATCAATGTAAGGTCTATGTAAACAGATTAGAACAGAACTTGATGTGGATATATATGAAGGTCATGATTATATACGGTATAAAGGCCATGTGTATGTGTATATATATATATTTTATTATATATATACCGTATATATATATATATATACCGTATATATATATATATATATATACCGTATATATATATATATACATACACACACACACCGTGTATACAATTTGTTTGGACACCTTAAGTAACATTTATAAATAATAATAATAATTTTACTTCAGTTATCCAAAGCACAAACTAATTGTATAATTTCATAATTTGATTTAATGATAATTTGGTCAAGTTGCCGCGTCCTCAGATCAAGAGTGTCACAAAACACATCAAAAATACTTTTAAAAGTTCAGTTACAATCATAATAAAGATATAAGGTCTCGTGTTAGAAAAAAAAGGCAGACAAAGGGCTTTAACATAGAGATACATACGTACACATGTCTAAAGATATATATATGCATATATATATATATATGTTTATATATGTGTACATATGTATTTATATGTGTACATATGTATTTATATGTGTTTACAGACATATATACCCATATAAAATACACATATAAACACATAAACACACATGTACATACATATAGCCATATATAAGTGCATTTGAGCACTTTGCATCTAAGAAGATTAAAAAATTTAAAAATATTTATGCAATATTATTAATTTATAATAAAGGTTTAAACTATGTTTTTACTGTAAATATTTCACATTCCTATGATCTGCACATAGCAGAATATGTTCTAAGTATTCCTAAATCAATATTCCTATATATATTTTTATATATATATATACAGTATATATATATATATATATATATATATATATATATATATATATGTATGTATTTATGAATATATATATATGTATTTATGAATAAATAGAACATATTCTGCTATGTGAAGAACATTGTAATGTGAAATATTCATATTGTCATGTCGTTAGCACACATGAAGAATATGCGATCGGGTTTGTGCGCAATTTGTTTTTTTTTTCTACTTTCTTTTGCTCTTTTGACTTCTATGGGGGAATATGTTATCCCAATATATTAAGTTTGGCTTTTTGTGCTCATAAGTTAAGGCGCAAGGGGAAACGGTTCACTTTCAAGTCATAATACAAGCACAACCCGACGTGCAGAAAGCTTTACTTCTAGCGCAGTTAAAGCACGAGCGGGAACTTAAATAACGCTCCACTTGCAATCTGGCCCGATATTTTCACTTTTAATATTTTACAAGTGCTGTTTTTAACAATATTTACTAACATATAACAATATTTACTATCTAACAAGAAGACTACAGGTTTATAGTGCATGGTGTTATGCTATCCTTTTATACTGGATTTTAACAGTACTGAAACTGTAAAGCATGGGCCCACTCACTCATAAAACTGCATTTGTATAGAAGATATAATAAAAAATATCTACTTTATTACTGGGTTTTTATAGGGGACACATCTTCATGCAACTAAGTCCAAACACTGTTACAAAATTCCAAGTGGTCCGCTATCATTAGTGCAGGCACACTATAATGCAATATCGCACCCGCATTAACATGCGCATGTATTACAAGTTGATAGTAAAACCCAAGCGTTTTGGGTTAGCGCCATTGAAGTCCTCGTGTAAAGAGTTATGGCTAAATAAAAATGTGCAAATAAGATGCACTAGGGAACGCTCAGACCAAGCTAAAGAGTATACCAAACTAAACACAAAACTAAAGAATGATTACATTAGAATAAAAATACTTTAAATAATTATTGCCAAAAAAAGGATGCCGGTTACATACACATATTTAATTGCAAAGTTGATAAGGATTAAAAAGTAAATTTAATTACACTTAAACATTTATACAATATAGGTCGACCTATTCAAGAATGAATATACACATTAATATACAATATAAAACAAAAAATAAACGCAAAAAACACATAAAAAGTTTATATTAAAAATAATAAAATGCACTCAGTAGACCAGATATACGTTTAACAGTTGAAATCCCAAGGGGATTTGTCCTTCAATTTATCGCTGTATAAACCCACAAAATGTCTCTGCAGGATTGCATATAGAATTAGAAAAGAGACGTCCCAGACTGGAGAGTTGCCGATAATACTGTGCTCCTACGGACAGAGAATCCTCTTAGTGTGTTGTCAAAGAATAACTGACAAAAACATATCCATACTCACATATTAGTTAACATGAAACGGCTCCTAGTCTGCAGAGCACCAATCGTGCCGTGGACCACCCACAGAGGGTAACAGTTCAGCAGTTCAAACTTCTGGACACAAAGGTGCTTACAAATATATAAACATAACACAATCCGGCTTGAAACCCGGTGAAAAAATGCAGTAATCTTTTACGGGTTGGGATTGTACTAGACAAAACCAAAACTTCCAAGACCAGTTTTCTTGGTCAGTCCTGCATTGATCACCTCTCCTATACGGTAATAGATAAAGTTACACCAAACTGGAGGGGTATACAAAAAGAAATTTTGAAACTAGAAGCAAAATGGATTTTTGAACTAAAGACTCTTACACCATATGGTTTAAATTTAGATTTTGACTTAAGATGTTTTTTGTAAAGAAGGGTAAGAACAGTTTTATTTTTATTAGAGAAATACCTTAATTTTTTAAAAATAATATAAAAATAATTTTAAAAATAATTCTAAATAACCTTTTTCAAATTAGGGGAATATAGTGTAGTGGTTAGGGTGTTTGTCTTAGGAATTGAAGGTTATGGGTTCGACTCCTGCCTGACCCCCCCTTTTTAGTTTTGTTTTATATATTTTTTATATATTCTAAGTCCATCTTGATTTATTTATGTAGAAGTAGATGGTTCAGTGGTTTGGTCCATACCTCTGGGCAATAGAGGTCATGGGTTCGGTTCCAGTATGGAGAGTTTTTTATATGGAATTGTTTTCTAAATGGAATTGTTTTATATGAATCTTTTGTTTATTTATTTATTTATTTAATTAGGATTAGATAGCTGAGTGGCTTAGTTCACAGCTCTGGATAATAGAGGTCCTGGGTTCGGTTCTAGTGTGGAGAGATTTTAATAAGGTTTTTTTTTTGCCAATTAAAAGATGCCGGAATTTGTTAGAATTCTTAAAGATTGTTAAAGTTTACATTTTTTTATAAGTATTGTAGTAATGATGCATTTATTTTGAGAAATGTTTCTATCTTTGAGTATGTTTTAAAAGACGTCCCAAATTTAGATTTAGATCATATAACGAAACTCGCCTTAAGAAACAGGTGGAAGGTAATTAATGAATCATTGGTCAGATGTGTGTTTAAATAGGAGCAGTCTTACATTCTGATTTAGAGCTTGAAAAAGAAACTATTATTTTGAAACGCGTTGCTCTTTCCTTACCTAGCTCCAGCATTGGAGCATTTGTTATTAATCAATCTTAGGCAAATAAACCCTCTAAGGTGATCAATGCAGGACTGACCACGAAAACTGGTCTTGGAAGTTTTGGTTTTGTCTAGTACAATCCCAACCCGTAAAAGATTACTGCATTTTTTCACCGGGTTTCAAGCCGGATTGTGTTATGCTTATATATTTGTAAGCACCTTTGTGTCCAGAAGTTTGAACTGCTGAACTGTTACCCTCTGTGGGTGGTCCACGGCACGATTGTTGCTCTGCAGACTAGGAGCCGTTTCATGTTAACTAATATGCGAGAACGGATATGTTTTTGTCAGTTATTCTTTGACAACACACTAAGAGGATTCTCTGTCCGTAGGAGCATAGTATTATCGGCAACTCTCCAGTCTGGGACGTCTCTTTTCTACTTCTATATGCAATCCTGCAGAGACATTTTGTGGGTTTATACAGCGATAAATTGAAGGACATTGCCCCTTGGGATTTCAACTGTTAAACGTATATCTGGTCTACTGAGTGCATTTTATTATTTTTAATATAAACTTTTTATGTGTTTTTTGTGTTTATTTTTTGTTTTATATTGTATATTAATGTGTATATTCATTCTTGAATAGGTCTGTATAAATGTTTAAGTGTAATTAAATTTACTTTTTAATCCTTATCAACTTTGCAATTAAATATGTGTATGTAACCGGCATCCTTTTTTTGGCAATAATTATTTAAAGTATTTTTATTCTAATTTAATCATTCTTTAGTTTTGTGTTTAGTTTGGTATACTCTTTAGCTCGGTCTGAGCGCTCCCTAGTGCATCTTATTTTTACATTGGTTTTTTATAGGCCTGAGAGGGTGTCCTATTTTTTCTAGTGGAGTTTGTAGTATATAAACTTTTGGCGCTTGTCACTTTAAATCTTTTTTAAATAAAAATGTGCACCAAGCACAACATAAATATATTAAAATAAAGTGTTACACTCATATATACACTATCTGATAAAAATATTCATAGAACTAGTAATAAAAAAGTTATAAGGGTTAAAAGGTATATGGTATATGACAAGGTGTTTTAATAGAAAGGGGCAGGCTAAAATGTGTGTATATATATATATTATATATATATATATATATATATATATATATATACATATGTCTAAATATGTGTGTGTGTGTGTATATATATATATATATATATATATATAGACACACACACGTATAATTACGTTTACATATACATACACATATACACATATAAATACTTATATGAAAATTTAAACACAGATATATATAGTATAGATATACTTTGAAGATCTTTCCACTCAAATACTTAAAAACAAGAAAAGTCATTTTTATTTTATATTAACCCCTTTCGATGTACATTGCATCCTTTAGACGCATTACAATGCATCTTCGTCATGCAGGTGTATCACCGTTAAAACGCTGTTTTCGACGATCCCCAGCCCTACAGGCAGGGGATCAATTGGATTTGGTGGCCTAGTGGGTGGCACCCCCAGGCTTCGTGGGAGTGCCGGTGATGTCACCACGTACGCACATGGTTGATGTCACAAAGGGGTTGAGCCAGAAATCTCAGTGTAGCTGCTAGGGAGATGGGGGAGGTCCTTCAAACCCCTGATCTCAGCTCCCATAACAGCTACAAACCTCCAAGTCCTAATAAAGTATTTTTTTCTATTGGACAAGTCCCTCTCTTATGGATTTTGTCTGTATTGTCATTTGATCGCTGTAGTAAAAGTAAACACCTTGCAAGAAAAAAAGTGCTTTTATATCTGTACTCTCTTATCTATATTATAACCCTCAAAAGCCCGTATGGGCCCCTATTTGACACATGGCTACTCTTTATAACAATTTAATAAGGTGATCACAGTAACAGCAGTGGTCACTGGGCTATTTTCAATAATATTTACTGAAATCTATGCAAAAAGTATACATATTTTTTTACAATATTTTTGCAGTAGTTATCTCCATGCCATGAATTAGAAATATAATAATCATCTCTGAACGCACAACATGTTGAACCTTGAAGCAGATGGGCAACAGCAGCTGAAGACCACATCGGGTGCCACTCCTGTCAGCTAAGAACATGAAACTGAGCTTCAATTCGCACAGGCTCACCAAAATTGAACAATAGAAGATTGGAAAAAACGTTGCCTGGTCTGATTAGTCTCGATTTTAGCTGCGACATTCAGATAGTAGGGTCAGAATTTGGAGTAAACAAGATAAACGTATGGATCAGGCTGCTGCTGGTGGTGTAATGGTGTGGAGGATACTTTCATGGCACACTTTGGGCCCCTTTGTACCAATTGAGCATCGTTAAATGCCACGACCTACCTGAGTATTGTTGTTGACCATGTCCATCCCCTTATGACTACAGTGTACCCATCTTCTGATGGCTACTTCCAGCAGGATAATGCACCATGTCACAAAGCTCAAATCATCTCAAACTGGTTTCTTGAACATGACAATGAGTTCACTGTACTCCATTGGCCTCCACAGTCACCAGATCTCAATCCAATAGAGCACCTTTGGGATGTGGTGGAATGGGAGATTCACATCATGGATGTGCAGCCGACAAATCTGCATTAACTGCGTGATGCTGTGTCAATATGGACCAAAATCTCTGAGGAATGTTTCCAACACCTTGTTGAATCTATGCCACGTAGAATTAAGGCAGTTCTGAGGGCAAAAGGGGGTCCAACCCGATACTAGCAAGAACATTTTATCCTATGTGAAGAACATAGGAATATTAAATATGTATTACTCTCTTCGTATTAGCACTTTAAATCTAACGTGTTGTCGGGTTATCGCACTCTCCATTGAAGTCTACAGGGAGAAGAATTTAATGCGGTTGCGATATCTTAAGTCCTACAATTAGCATGCATCGAGTTTCACACGGGCACTAACTTTTAACTTTCAACTTGAAATATGCGCGCTATCCTGCATGCATTCCAAGTTTATTTTCAGCGGCATTAGCGCTCAAGCATGAACGCTAAATACCACTCCACTTGTAATCTGCCTGTGGGCTTTACAGAGCTTGCGTCTACATTATTGAGCTTCTATATGGGATTGTGCCTTTGTGAACATAAGTTCAATAATGTACAGTAGGTGCTAGCAGTGTAAAACACACTGACTAGATTAAAAGTGGCGTGTTAACATTAACACGCATGCAATATTGCAATATCTTATGCACGTATTGCAAGTTAGAAATAAATGTGACTGTACAAGGGCAATCTAAATTTGCGCTCATAAAGACCTTGCATAAAGGGTTAGGGCTAAAAAACATTGCATTAAACACAACATAAATACATTAAAATAAAGTGTTACACTCATAAATACAATATCTAATAAAAATTATTAATATAAATATATAAAAAAAAACAATTATAAGAGTTAAAAGGTATATGATAAGGTATTTGAATGGAAAGGGCTATAATGGATATATACATACATATACATGTGTATATATGTATATATACATATGTATATATGTGTATTTATAATTAAATGTGTATATATGTTTATACATACATACTGTATATACACATTTATACATATGCATATATACTTTGGAGCCCTTTCCACTCAAATACCTGAAAATATGAAAAATGTTTTTTTATTTAATTATAATATTTAATGATGTGTTTTAGCATGTATCTAATGTAAATATTTTACATACCAATCTTCTTTACAGAGGGGAAAAAGTTCAATGTATTTTAAATAGATATTCTGGCAGTGTTTGCCCACGAGAGAAATCTCTAAAAAGTGCTACACTTGTAATTTGACCCACTGTTGCAAAGACATGTATTCTATGCAGATACAATGTTGAGATGGAGCTATACACTTACCTACTTTCCTACATTATACATAATTATTGTTATGTTAGTTTTATTTAACTCCTTAACCAGCAATGTACCCTGCAAAACCTGCACTATTATACCCAGACAATCCCTTAATGGCCAGCGACGTACATGGTATGTAGTGGTCATTAAGGGGTTAAGAAGAAGAGATTTCATATATTTGACTTGTAATATATGTTTATGTAAAAAATAATTACACGTATTACAATATTATTGCAGTATATAAACAAGCAGTTAAACAAATCACAAACGTGTGAAAACAAATACCTTGTCAAGTACTGTTGTTCATGATGATACAACTTTAAATTGTCTATTTCTGACTAAATTATATGAAAACTAAGCTGGGAAATTAGTGAAGCTTTGTGAATGGAGTGCCGCTAGCAAACACTAGGAGATTTCATAAGTGATCACTGCAGGAAGCACGGTTTAAATAAATAATCCTTCATTTCAGGCAGAGATGAGCATTAAATACAATCAAATCACACCCTGGAAAATCATTCAAACATCTCAGTAATTTGAGAAATATTATATAACATCAAAACTAACTAAATGAGCCTATTTCTGTATTTTCCCATCTAATGCTTTTACTCGCTTCCTTTCGCTTCCTTTCTCTTCACTTTCCGCTGTCTCCTATAATCTGCCTTTCTTTGTCCTCCTCCCTTACACATTTATTATTTCTTTTGTACACTTTCTAAATGTATATCTCTCATTATATCTGTTACTTTTCTTCTTATCCTCTGTCTCTTTCTAACACCTCACTATCATACTCTTACATATATCTATGAGACCACTTGCCCATTTGAATCTTTATTCGGGCTAGAACTCACCTTCCACCATACTTTTGTCCATTAAAGCTTGCTATGACTCTGAAATCCATCAAGTTTTTAAAATAAAATGTGAATTGATTTTAGGGTCTTTCTTGATGACAAGGGGAGAGAAAGGCAAGAACGTACAGTACTAATTTAAATTACGTTTATTCACTGTAGACCAGGGCTCTTAAATTCCAGTCCTCAAGACCTCATATGTCTTAATGTTTCCTTGTTAAAGGGACAGTCAACACCAGAATTTTTGTTGTTTTAAAAGATAGATAATCCCTTTATTACCCATTCCCCAGTTTTGCATAACCAACACAGTTATAATAATACATGTTTTACCTCTGTAATTACATTGTATCTAAGCCTCTTATTTCAGTTCTTTTGACAGACTTGCATTTTAGCCAATCAGTGCTCACTCCTCGGTAAATTCACGTGCATTATCTATATGAAACACATGAACTAACGCCCTCTGGTGGTGAAAAACTGTCAAAATGCATTTAGATTAGAGGCGGCCTTCAAGGTCTAAGAAATTAGCATATGAACCTCCTAGGTTTAGCTTTCAACTAAGAATACCAAGAGAACAAAGCAAGATTGGTGATAAAAGTAAATTGGAAAGTTGTTTAAAACTACATGCCCTATCTGAATCATGAAAACATTTTTTGGACTTGACTGTCCCTTTAATATCTAAAATAAAAAAAGCTTAGGGGCAGAGTCACGATGACCCATAGGGGAGCCTAAGCTGCTAGTTGTGAACTCATATGGTGCCTCAGTGGCACATAGCATGTTGTGAGTGGCATAAAGGCAGTTTGGCATCATGGTTGGACAGGCAATGGATGTTTCTGTAAAGTCTTTGAAACTGAGAAATGTTATAACAATAGAGCATCCATTCCCAGACTTTCTCATATAGGGCTAGATTACAAGTGGTGCACTAATGTTAGCGTGGGACATGATAAGCAATATCACAACTTCACTAACTAGCATACATATTACATGCTGCAAGTAAACTGTTATGCTCGAGCGCAAACAAAATTTGCGCTCAACAGATTAGCGCTCCTGAAAAGTGAAAGGGTAAAAAAAATGTTCACCAAACACAAAAAAAAACACATTAAAGTAAACCACCTTATATGTAATCAAATATGTCATCAGAAGAGACCTCACACTCTGGATTTCACAACAGAAAATCTTTTATTATGGTGATGTTTCAGGGACTTGCTCCCTTTCCTCAGACCAAGCAGAGTGGTAGTGTACAGCAAGAGTTTAAATCTACAAAGCCCTTCCCCATCAAAAAGTGCACCCAAACCATTGCCATAGTGACAGTAGTAACCAAAAAAAAATAAACAGGTATCCTACAATTTCATCATACTATCACAGTTGGTTACATCCATGAACCTAAACAAACAGATATATACTCAGCACAGTGAGTTCTCTCTACCACAGAGTGTCTAACTCAGCATGTTTATTAAAGCTGTGCCAGCTGATTAGTGTATTATACATACGGATCATACATAAGATAGGTACAGGGGTCTCGTAACTCTGACAATATCATATCACTCATATATGATATACTTTAGTAGGGAGGTCACCAAAAAAGTGTAAGCCATTCATTATGTCACTTATTTAAATGAATGCACTTTCCACGGAGCATTAGTCCAATTGGACAAAACCACACCCACCAAGGCATGTTATATCAGGGCTGTGTTAGCCATTGCGCTGTGTAAGATACATAAACTGCACGCCAGTCATTTTTATTGTCAACTTGTAATATAAGTGTTAACCCACCTGAGTTAAAAGTTAGCATGCCACTTGGGATCTAGCCCATAATGTACTAGATTACGAGTGGATCATTATTTTGTTTTCACGTTTGTGTGTTAACTTTGCTAGACGGAGGCTTTTTGTGCATCGGGATACGCTTGTATTATAAGCTGAAAGTAAAAAGTTAGCGGGCAAGCGAAAACCCGATGTGTTCAAAAAGTTATATTTCGAATATTGTGACTGCATTAACGTATTCTCCCATAGGGGCCTATTTAACAAAGGTCTGTTGGACCTAATCCGACAGTGCGGTTCAGGTCCGACAGACCTCACTGAATGCAGAGAGCAATATGCTCTCCGTATTCAGCATTGCACCAGCAGCTCTTGTGAGCTGCTGGTGCAACGCTGCCCCCTGCAGATTTGCGGCCAATCTGCCACCAGCAGGTGGGTGTCAATCAACCCGATCGTATTCGATCGGGTTGAATTGTGGCGATGTCTGTCCGCCTGCTCAGAGCAGGCGGACAGGTTATGGAGCAGCGGTCTTTAGAGTGCTGCTTCATAACTGGTGTTTCTGGCACGCCTGAAGGCTCGCCAGAAACACAGGGCTTCAAGCTCCATCCAGAGCTTGATAGATAGGCCCCATAGACTTAAATGGAGCATAAAAAAAAAACAATCATACGTGTGCAAACCCGACCGTGTTTATCCAAGAGCGTTAAACCAGATATGAAATATGAATATTTCACATTTCAATGATCTTCACATAGAAGAATATGTTCTATTTATTCTTAAATAAATATTTCTATTTATATTTGATGATTTTGTTGGTAATATATATATATATATATATATATATATATATATATATATATACACAGTATATAAAATTGTATATAGTATAAGTATTTATGTGTTTATATGTGTATATATGTCTGTAAATACATATATACAGATAAAAATACATATGCACACACATATATATATATATATATATGGGGCGGAGCCAGCCATTGCCCATCATGGTCGCTAAAAGCAAATGCTCAGTGCTTCATAATTCTTCCATAGCAAACCCTGGTCACCCATCAATCACAATTGAGACCAAAAACTACCGCACGTGCTGTTGAACCACCCAGAAACCGGTAGATATGACTGGTATACCTGCACATGTAAGGATCCATGAGTAAAGGGACTGCTACCTAACAAGTTACTGCACCGGAGAAGCCTGACCACGCGGCATGGCTGGGATGATGAAGAGGCCACAAACGAGCACATTAAAAAGACGTTCCCCACCTCAAAGCCTTTTTTACGATACAGCTGCTGCGCTCTTCGGCACCAGCAGCCTTAAATCCCTTGCGCGATCAGCGCACAACACACAGCACAAGGAGGAGTAGAAAAAAGGCCCTGATACGCCAGCTCTCACAGACACAGCGGTGGAGGACTGATCAAACATCGCATCAATAGTGCAAGTAAGTGCAATGACACAAGACATCCTCAGATGGCTCAGACTGACCTAGCCTCAAATAAACAACTAAGTAAACCTGGCATAGAGAACTGTATATACTAGTAAGAACACACGCTATCCACCATAGGTCATAGAGAGTAACTGATAGTGCGATCCAATTACATTACAGACATAAGCTGGAAACACAGCAAGCAGGAGACAGCATCCCTGCCTATATGTATTATAATGTGGCCCAGAGATCAGTCAGCCCCACTATCTAATCAGCAGCCACAGACAACCAGATCGCCAGATCACCAACACATATAGCCCTGAAAGGCCTCAAACAACAAGAAAGGCCTTTATACACAAATTGTGCAACTGCATCTTCACTCCCTAGTTGACCCAACAATAGGGACTTTTCTATATAACATAATGTCTTCTAGAAGAACTCCAAGGCAAAACAAATTGGCTAAAAGCCATACATCTACAACTACGAAGTTAAACAATTTCTTCAAAGTTCTGCAACTACCAGAAGCAAATCCACCAATATCGCAAGAGCAACATATGGTGTCCACAGAAACAGAAAATTTTACAAGCACTGCACAAGATTGTGAACCACTCACAAGGGTAGACATAGACAACCTGCCCACAAAAGCAGACTTCATCTCTTTCCTTACACATGTTGTGAAAATGAATAAAGATGGCCTCACTGTGGTGAAAAAAGACCTTTCTGAACTGGGCAATAGATTTGCACAACTGGAAGAATACATGGACCAAGTAAATAACGACACTGATATACAAAGCCCAACTATGGAGACACAAGACTCACTAATACAACATAACCGCTTTGAATTTATATACTCCCAAACTCCTATACGACATCAATACGAGCCTAACAGACATCAATGTATATCAAGGGCTATCACAACCCCATCCATCTTAGACAGAAGCAAGCGATGATCCCCCCTCCAGCAAAATGACTTTCTGTAAGTTAAAGATCCTCACACAAAATGCCAAAGGTCTCAACTCCCCAACAAAATGATCCATAGCTCTCAATAGGTTTCACAAGCACCAAAGTGAAATTGTCTTTGTTCAGAAAACCCATTTTAATAGAAAAACAGAACCAAAATTTTCCTCAAAACACTACAACACCAGTTACTTCAACTCGCATACAAGTCAAAAAAGAAATGGAGTAGGCATACTACTGCATAAATCACTACCATTCCACACACTTAATAAACATTCAGACTCAAAAGTCCGTTATTTAATTTTAGTAGGGACCCTATTTAATAAACCCATTAATCTAGCAAACATATATGCCCCCAACACAGGATAAACACGCTTCTTCAAACATTTGACCAGAGAATTGCATTGAACCCCACACTGGATTGTTTACAATCCAAAAGCTCACAATCCCAGAAAACTCTTAAAATAATCATGCAATGTCTCCGCTCAGTTACCCTTCTAGATGTCTGGAGAATTCCGCAACCAACCAAAAAGTCATACTCTTTCTTCTCAAACCCACGTAAAACATACTCCAGATAAGATTATATATGTATTGATCAAATGGGACTATCACTAGTACGCAACTCTGATACTGAATCAACCCCCTGGTCAGACCACTTTTCTATCTCACTACACCTCGAATGGCCAGAACAGCCGACTACAGATTTCTGTTGGAGATTAGACAACACCCTCTTACTTCAACCCCAAATACTAAACAAAATCACAAAAACCTTAATAGAATACTTCCAGCACAATCAATCCCCACAATCATCTCCAGGAACAATCTGGGAAGCTCACAAGGCAGAGAATTCCTCAAACAAAAAGCTATCCTAACTAAATCATACAATACTGAATAGCTCCGCTTATTAAACCTGCTACGAGACACTGAACATGCCCACATGTCAGATCCTACCAACACGGAATACTCCATTAAACTTCAAAAAGTGAGGCAAGATTTAAATAACCTACTAAATAAAGAAGCACATAGGAAAGAATATCACCTCAAAAAGCTATATTTCACGGAAGGCAACAGAACAGGCTCAATGCTAGCTAGAGCACAAAAAAAAACATATATGCACACTTATTATCAGACCCTGTACAATATCCCACCAAACGATCACTAATCTAACTATACACTTATAGACCAGTACCTAAAACATGCACATCTACCACAGATACCGGACCCTTTAGTCAAATCCCTAGAAGATCCTTTCACAATAAAATAAATTTTAGAAGCAATTAAAAGCTTTCCTTCCCAAAAAAGCCCAGGCCCAGATAGCTTAACCAATACCTACTATAAACAATTTCAATGGATACTAGCCCCACTTATGGCAGACTTATTCAATTCACTAGGGCCATGGGCCAACTCTCACCCCAATTGTTAGAAGCACATATATCGGTCATCCCAAAAGAAGGGAAACCCCCATCAGACCTGAGCAGTTACCATCCAATATTGTTATTAAACTGGGATATCAAAATTTACGAAAAGGTATTAGCTAGAAGAATCAACCCTCACACACGCAGAACAAGCAGGCTTTGTTCCGCTCAGGGAGACCAGAGACAACACCATCAGAGCTATATGCCTGATGGAATATGCCACCTCTAAAACATACCCGCTGTCCTGGTCTCCACCGACGCGGAGAAGGCTTTTGCAAGGCTCAATTGGGCCTTTCTTAAAAGGACACTATACCATTTTGGTATCGGTGATAAAATAACTCAAAGAATTTTCCAACTCTACTCCAGCGAGAATATAGGTGAATGGAGTTCTGTCGAATAGTTTCCCTATAGCAAACGGTACAAGGCAGGGATGCCCGCTATACCCCATCCTTTTTGTACTAATGATAGAAGCCTTAGCCTCACACATAAGATCCAACCCAGAGATTAAAGGAATCATCATAGGCCAAAATAACTACAAAGTATCCATGTTCGCAGATGACATCCAACTTACACTGACCTCCCCACTCCAATCATTACCAGCACTATTGACGGAATTTGACACTTTTGGCACACTATCCAATTTTTTAATCAATAAACAAAAGTCAGAAATCCTTAAAGTGTCAGTAAACCTTAAAAATAATGTTATATAATTCTGCACATAGTGCAGAATTATATAACATTATATTAGCCAAACTTTATACAACCTAATGTACCCTTTTAATTTTTTAAAAAAAACGCTGTTTTACAGACCGGCTCTCTGTCTGACAGCAGGGGCGAGCTGCACTTAGTCTTATGGCGCGGTCGGGCTGGGCTGTGACTATACAGCTGGCCCAATGCGCTGTGTGAATATAACAGACCCGCTCAGCAGAGTACAGAGAGCGGGTCTGTAAAACAGCGGTTTTTTTAAAAAATTAAAAGGGTACATTAGGTTTTATAAAGTTTGGCTAATATAATGTTATATAATTCTGCACTATGTGCAGAATTATATAACATTATTTTTAAGGTTTTCTGTCCCTTTAATATCTCACTACCACATAATGACTTTAATACCCTCAAAACTAAATGTACTTACAGTGGGGCAAAAAAGTATTTAGTCAGCCACCAATTGTGCAAGTTCTCCCACTTAAGAAGATGAGAGAGGCCTGCAATTTTCATCATAGATATACCTCAACTATGAGAGACAAAATGTGGAAACAAATCCAGACTATCACATTGTCTGATTTGGAAATAATTTATTTGCATATTATGGTGGAAAATAAGTATTTGGTCAATATCAAAAGTTCATCTCAATACTTTGTTATATAAATAAATAAATTCTTTCCAAATCAGACAATGTGATTGTCTGGATTTGTTTCCACATTTTGTCTCTCATAGTTGAGGTATACCTATGGTAAAAAATACAGGCCTCTCCCATCTTCTTAAGTGGGAGAACTTGCACAATTGGTGGCTGACTAAATACTTTTTTGCCACACTGTATAAACCCTAAAACTCCCATCTGAAATACCTAGGAGTACTATTAACCCCTAAACTGTCACAACTATTTGACTCAAACTATAAAACACTACTAAACTCCACCCAACATACATTAAGTACCTGGCAAGATAAACTGCTCTCTTGGTGGGGTAGAATACAAGCAATAAAGATGACAATCCTCCCTAGAATACTTTAAATTTTTTAGACCATACCTCTCACACTACCTAAATCCTTTCTCCAACAACTCCAAAGATCTATCAACACCTTCATATGGAACAAAACAAGACCCTGTATAAATGCAGCCACCATGTACGGTCCTCTTAAAAAAGGAGGTCTAGGAGTCCTGAAACTAGAAACATATTACCATTCTATAGCTCTTCAACACATACTTGATTGGTATAGCAAGAAAGAACCGAATGGCCTGGATCTCACTTGACTCCCAAATTCTTAGATCCCTACACCAGGATCCATCTGCTGGATCTCTAAAAAATCTCAGACCCTCACTTTGCCTCAAATCACCCCTATACAAACACATATTCAACACTTGGGATTATCTAGTCAAACATTTACCAGAGCTCTCCACACCACATTCCCCACTAACCCCAATATCATCAAACAAGGAATTTACGGGAGGATACGAACCGATAGGGAAAACAGTAGCCACCGGAGGTCTACCCGATTCAGTCCCCATTATCACCTTGCTAGAACAACAAAAGCTAAAACCAAGAAATAGATTACTAAACTTATCCATTACGGAGTTCACATGTTTTTTTTTTTATTGTTTTGTTTTGTTCAATTTATCCAGTTTAATTGTTTATATAACTTCTGATAGTAATAGGCATACCATCAACAAAAGAACGCTATATATACAGTATGTATATATATATATATATATATATATATACCGGTATGTATATATATATATATATATATATATATATATATATATATATAGATATAGATATAGATATAAATCAACTTGTAATACGCACGCTATTTTTGTCTAGACATGTTTTTCCATGCCGACACTCACAGGGGCAGCCCTCATGGAATTTTAGAAATAACAAAATGAGGGAGGGGTATCCCTGAGAGTGGTGAGATGTCTCCCATAGAAATAATGAGATAATGCTATGTAAAAGTTCACAATAGAGGTAGTACAAAAGGGAGAACCTGGCATATATGTTTAAACTTGAATATTATGCCTAATACAAATCAAATTTGGCTGCTTTAAGTGCACTGTTATTTTGGTATGCGTTCTTTTCAGGGTAATAAGGCCAGATTTACTCACACACACTTTCAACCTCTCCCTCAGCACCGGTATATTTCCCTCATCTCTGAAACATGCACTGGTCACACCTATCCTCAAAAAACCTTCCCTTGATCCTACCTCCCCATCCAACTACCTCCCTATTTCCCTCCTCCTTCTTGCATCAAAGCTTCTCGAAAAACTAGCTTATGGACGCCTATCCCATTTCCTTAAATAAACTCCCTCCTTGACCCATTGCAATCTGGATTTCGTCCCCATAACTCCCCAGAGACAGCAATTGTTAAGGTTGCCAACGACCTACTTACAGCAAAATCAAAAGGCCACTTCTCTCTGCTCATCCTCATTGATCTGTCCGCAGCCTTTGACACTGTTGACCACCCTCTTGTGCTCCAAACCCTCCAATCCTTCGGCATATGTGACACAGCCCTCTCGTGGCTCTCTTCCTACCTGTCAAACCGTACCTTTAGTGTAGCCTTCTCTGGGGCCTCCTCTGCCCCGTCACCACTTTCTGTCGGAGTACCGCAAGGCTCTGTCCTCGGTCCCCTTCTCTTCTCAATCTACACGTCATCACTAGGTTCCCTAATAAAGTCCCACGGTTTACAATATCATTTGTATGCCGATGACACCCAAATCTACTTCTCTGCACCAGACCTTTCTCCTTCCTTGCTAACCCGTGTCACTAACTGCATTTCTCACATCTCCAACTGGATGTCCTCTCACTATCTCAAGCTAAATCTCTCCAAAACTGAGCTCCTTATTTACCCCCTTCTTCTAAACTTTCCACCCCCCAATCTCTCTATAACTGTCGACAACTCCATCATTATCCCTACCCCGCATGCCCGATGTCTCGGGGTCACATTTGACTCAGATCTTTCTTTCACTCCTCACATTCAGTCATTGGCTAAAGCCTGCCGCGTCCACCTTAAAAACATCTCTAAAATTAGACACTTCCTTACACAAGACACAACTAAGATTTTAATCCACTCTCTCATTCTCTCCCGCCTCGATTACTGCAACTCTGTCCTCTCTGGTCTCCCCACCTGCCGCCTAGCTCCTTTGCAATCCATAATGAATGCCTCTGCCAGACTCATCTTCCTTACACGTCGCTTTTCATCTGCTGCACCTCTCTGCCAATCCCTTCACTGGCTTCCTTTTGCCTCTAGGATCAAACACAAAATTCTCATTCTGACATACAAAGCCTTCAACTGCACTGCTCCCCCCTATATCTCAGACCTTGTCTCCAGATACGGCTCCCTAAAGACTCAACTGTTCAGGGATGCATACAACCTACGCTAACCTTTTTTTATACCAGTTCCTCTCCTCCATTGCTATCCCCTGAACCCCCTTAGCATGTAAGCCTAAGAGTCCAGCTGTTTATTGATCACCTTCTTAAGAGCTTACTACAACAGTGCAACTCTTGGCAGGGCCCTCTACCCATTTGATCCCTATAATTGTTTTGTTGTACTCCGCATTTGTTTATAGCACTGCGGAATCTGTTGGCGCTCTACAAATAACCGATAATAATAATAATAAAATGTTTCAGTTGAAGATTCACTCATCAGAATACTGCTTCTTAACCCACTTTTCAACCTGTTATGTAGCAAATCTCAATCCCCCCGGATGAGCAGGGGGCACCATTGCACACTAGCCGTAGTGTGCAATGATAAATACGGGCAGTATATTGCTGTCTGCTAGACTCAAAGGGCCAGATTTAACAAAGTACGGTGGATGGGCGCGTACTTCTTCGCCCCTGTCCGCTGGACTTTGTTAGTTCTGGCTCTTGGTGTTTTGAGTATTTTGATAAAAGCTTGATAACTTTTACTTTGCGAGAAAAAAAAAACAGTGAGATCTGTAGTGCGAAAATGTTTACATAATTACTCTGAAAGACAATTTTTCATATACCCCAATGGAACGCCCATGTTCAGCCAATTTTACAAAAATATGATTACACATTGTAATTTGTACTTATAAGTACAAATTTCTATGTATTTTTTGACCATCTAGTGTACTTAAATTATGATTTATGCAGTACATTTTTAATATGAGTTATTCCTGTGTAAGTTTATGTTTTTGATAAAATACGGTTTTTGGTGAACAATTTTGTTACGACTTTTGATGCACCTTAACAATACAAATGTTTCCTGAATATTTTTGTGCGAATGGTTACATTATTCATTTTGTATTCTTTTTAAATTACGATTTTAATTGTGTACTTTTGTAATGTATGCATCGCTTCCCATAAAAAAATGCAGTATATGCCCCTTAGCAAGAAATCGGATCCTGCTTTTAGGGTAAAAAGTGGCTGTATAGAATTCCAGCAGGGAAACAAGTGCTGGTGAGCTTTCCTAAAGGTACAGAAAATTTCAAATTAAACTTTCATAATTCAGATGGATCATGTCATTTTAAACAAAAGATAAAAGTATATTAATATAACAGTGTTGGTTATGCAAAATTGGGAATGGTAAATAAAGGGACTATCCATCTTTTTAAACAATAACATTTTTGGTGTTGACTGTCTCTATGAAGTATCTCATCAGCACAGAGACCTTTACAGAATTGGGCCCTATAAGTTGCTTCTAACATTAACATTCTCACTTTCTCTGCATCATCTCTGAAATACGTATTTTCAAAATTCTGATACGTAGCAGACTCCAATCTCTCCTTTATAATTCTTACAAAATACTAAGGACATTTGTCATACCGTGAGAGCCAGAGTATGCTATTATCTCAGCATGTGTCCCAAACAGACCACTTAGTTTTTTTGTTGTTTTTTTGAGGATTACCACTCAGTGACTTCTCTTCTGTTCAATCTTCTGTAATAGGAATTATCCCTATAAAGCATTTTCTGGCATTCCTTTATTTGCCTGTGTATATACTAATGCATACTAAAAAAACACAGTAATAAAATGAATATATTTCCTTAATGCAATGAACCTAAAAAGTTACATTTATTAAAAAGTGCTATTTTACATACAAGTCTAAAAAATGTTTACAAGTCACAGAGCTTATATGTTATATGTTCTATCCTTTGGTGAGCTAATATAACAAGGAGAAGGGTTCTTCTTTTGTTACAGGAGGAAGGTAACAGAGAGTTTTGTTAATAGAAGGGGTGTGTAAGAGTGCTGGGTTTGAGGGGGGTAAGGGAGAGATGTCTTTTCTAATTGAGTCAATTTTATTTTTGAAGTGACAGAAATAATTGGAGCAGTGAGTTTGGTTGTGGGCGGAGGTTCAGGCAGATGTAAGAGGGATTTAAAGGTTGAAAACAGCCTTCTTTGTGTCTATTTTCGATCAAAATTAGACTGTAAGGCTACAAGTTCTGGGCAAGACAAGTATGAAATGTTGGAGAGTAGAGGTTTCAGATGAGTAGAAAGTCTGTGAGAGCCAAGTCATTTAAATTCCTGTAAGATAGCAGTTTTGGGGGCTTGTGAGGCTGCTGCATATAGAGTAAGAGAGAAAGTTAGTAGATGGTGGTCAGAGAGAGGATAGGGGAAGTTAGAAAAATTGGACATAGTACAGGGATTGATGAAGACCAGGTCAATTAAGTTGCCTTCAAAGTGGGTTGGAGATGTTGTCCACTGGGACAGGCCAGAAGATGTGATAAGAGATAGAAGTTTAGAGGCAGCAGGCTTGTTAGAATTGTCAGTGGGTTGAAGTCACCTAGGATCAGGGATAGGCAAGGTGTCCGTACATGGACACTGGTGTCCGTGACTAGCCCTTGCAGTGTCCGCCACAACCTTAGTATATGTTTTGATTGAATAATAGGAATAAAAAAAATATATTGTGTGAATAAAGTTAGTGGTTTGTCAAGAGACTGCTAGCGATATTGGGTGATAAGTTATGGAATAACTAAAGCCTGAGTGAAACACTGGATGTGTATCTGCATCTGTATAGTAATCCTGTATGTGTTTGTCAAATTTTGTCTTGTCTCTTACAAGTTTTATATCATTGTTTTATTTAATTGAATTGTACCCATGGACAGGGCTGCGGAACATGTTGGCGCTTCATAAATAAAGTATAATAATAAAGTTGAAAGATTTTCACAGTGTTTTCCCTTGCCTCTATCCCCAGCACAAACCCAGCCTAATCCAGATGTATCAAATAAATGATTTTTCCAGTTTTTTTTGTAAAACTGTGATATAGGGATCTAACATTTGTGGTGGTAGTGAGTTCCCTTGGTCTAATGACTAGAAAAGTGAGAGTAAATGTGGAAGTTGATTTTGCTGCCAAGACTGTATTTTCTGTCAGACATAATAGGTAGCTGACTAGAGGAGCAAGAGGCTGCTGTTCCAAACATATAAAATAATTGAATAGGCTTGTTTGAATTATATTACATACAGGAGGTCTAAAGTGCAAAGATTGTGGAATTCATAACTCTGTAGTCTAATTGTATTTAATATGCTGTCAACCTACAAGTACCCTGTGTGCTTAGTATTTTGGGGATTTCTATGTCCCACAATCTCCAGACCTCATAATAAAATTTAGAACCAATCAGATATCATGCAGAAGTCTGATGATACCAATCTAGTTTTAAAAAAGTGTTCACCCTGAACTGTTCATGTGAGGGGAAGCTAATATATTATGCATCACCAATGACATGTTTACATGTAAGGGGTAGGATGCAGCACAACAGACTGCATTGACAAGGTATACAAAAGATAGTTGGTTGAGGATAATCTGTGCATGTAGACATGTAATTTGGTTTTGGACTTTAAGGGCCATATTGTCAAGTCCAGATGGTCAAAGATCCTGCTATTCTCAAAGCGCATATCTTCAAAAGACCTGCTCTGTTTCTGACAGTCCGGGTCATGGATAAGGTAACCAGCCTTACTCATATGCTGTCTTAGCCACTAAACCAACAAGAGACACTGTAACAACAGGATGCTAATGGCCAAAATACATTATCAATGCATGAAAGTTTAGTTTTCAGGGTACTCTTGTTGTTACAGTTTTCAAGCCTAAGAAGGCTTTGTGATTTAGAACATTGCTATATTTTAGCCATGCAAAAATACAAATTTTTATTTTTTTAAATTAATTTAGACTGTGCTAGTACATAAAACTAAAGCTCTAGGGTTTGTTTTGAATTTACAGAAACCAAGGAATCCCTGCTTTTTTTGCATTTAAGTGTGAAGTCAAATTATATCATTAACATCAAACTTTTACCATTTAATTTGCAATATTAATGAGATTAAAGGTAAACTAAAACGTTGTTCTGATGTGTTTACTTTAGCTGAGCTGTGCTTAGCCTCAAATGTATGTGTTGGTTAAAACATTTCAATATAAGTTCTAAAACATGATAATTAAAAATATTAGTCGCCATAATAGGGATTTAAGACTGAGGAAATTACCATAGGAATCAGTTGTTCTAGCTCTTAAACTTTCTTAGGTCTTGCTAAACAAATTTTAATTTCATGATATCACATATTAGACACTTGGTAAATGTTAGACACAGGTGAAATGTGTTAAAAAAAAATCTATGTGTGCAAACAATCTTGCGAGATTAATTTGTGCTTAATCCCAGCACAAAAATAATAATTTTTCATTTACCATCTATCTCTGTTAACTTCCACAACCCCAATTTTAAATTAAGATATTGTAATGCTCAAAATATTAATATTTTTAATGTAACTAATTAGCCATATAGAAGAATTAGGCTGAATTGAAATATCTCAGTCAGTCAGTAAAATCCCTATTCTGAGCATAAGTCAGACCTTGACAATAAATTACTCAAATCACTCCAACTTCAAAAATTTCTTAAAAGTAAAATCAAATTTGGTCCAGATCACCATGACATTGATTTCAGATCAAGTTATGAATTTACTGAAAATCATTACTGCTTAGGCATTGATAACAGAATTTCACCTATTTCTTCTACTATAGAAAGGTAAATCATGTCATTATAATCTTTTGAGGCAATGGGGGGTAGTTATCAAGCCGTCAACCTCAAATACGCTGGAATCCCGCAGCGTATTTGTGGCGAGGCTGATTCGCCTTAGTTATCAAAGGCTAGAGACCGGCAAAAGTAGAATTTTGTGACGTAAACTTCGATCCGCCGGACTCAGTCCGACACAGATCGATTCTTATGTCACTCCAGATGTTCCGCACACAAGTGCGGCACAATCTGACTACTTTTGCTAGTTATCAAAAAACTAGCAGGTACGCTCTGCACTTTTACGGCCCAGCGTATCTGGTTTTCAATAGGAATCAATGGGAGTCTGACCATAGCGAAAGTACAAGTTCGCTGCTGCCAGATATCCCATTGATTTCTATGGGAGATGTCTGCACCTAACACCCTAACATGTACCCCGAATCTAAACACCACTAATCTGTCCCCCCTACACTGCCGCAACTAAATAAAGTTATTACCCCCTAAACCGCCGCTCCCGGAGCCCACCGCAAGCTACTCTATACATATTAACCCCTAAACCGCCGCTCCCGGAGCCCACCGCAACTATAATAAATGTATTAACCCCTAAACCGCCGCTCCCGGAGCCCACCGCATCTATAATAAATGTATTAACCCCTAAACCGCCCCTCCCGGAGCCCACCGCAACTATAATATATGTATTAACCCCTAAACCGCCGTTCCCTGACCCTGCCGCAACCTATATTAAATTTATTAACCCCTAATCTGCCCCCCTACACCGTCGCCACCTATAATACATTTATTAACCCCTATCCTGCCCCCCACTACACCGCCGCCACTGTAATACATTTATTAACCCCTAAACCTAAGTCTAACACTAACCCTAACACCCCACTAACTTAAATATTAATTGAATAAATCTAAATAATATTTATATTATGAACTAAATTAATCCTATTTAAAACTAAATACTTACCTTTAAAATAAACCCTAATATAGCTACAATATAAATAATAATTATATTGTAGCTATCTTAGGATTTATATTTATTTTACAGGCATCTTTCAATTTATTTTAACTAGGTACAATAGCTATTAAATAGTTATTAACTATTTAATAGCTTACCTAGCTAAAATAAAGAGAAATGTACCTGTAAAATAAAAACTAACCTAAGTTACAATTACACCTAACACTACACTATCATTAAATAAATTATTCCTATTTAAAACTAAATACTTACCTGTAAAATAAACCCTAAGATAGCTACAATATAAATAATAATTATATTGTAGCTATCTTAGGATTTATATTTATTTGACAGGTAACTTTGTATTTATTTTAGCTAGTTAGAATAGTTATTAAATAGTTATTAACTATTTAATAACTACCTAGCTAAAAGAAATACAAAATCACATGTAAAATAAATCCTAACCTAAGTTACAATTAAACCTAACACTACACTATCATTAAATAAATTAAATAAATTACCTACAAATAACTACAATTAAATACAATTACATAAACTAACTAAAGTACAAAAAATAAAAAAAACTAAGTTACAAAAAATAAAAAAAATAGGTTACAAACATTTTAAAAATATTACAATTTTAAGCTACTTACACCTAATCTAAACCCCCTAATAAAATAACAAACCCCCCCAAAATAAAAAAATTGCCCTACCCTATTCTAAATTAAAAAAGTTCAAAGCTCTTTTACCTTACCAGCCCTTAAAAGGGCCATTTGTGGGGCATGTCCCAAAGAATTCAGCTCTTTTGCCTGTAAAAGAAAAATACAACCCCCCCCAACATTAAAACCCACCACCCACATACCCCTAATCTAACCCAAACCCCCCTTAAAATAACCTAACGCTAAACCCCTGAAGATCATCCTACCTTTAGTCGTCTTCACTCAGCCGAGCCACCGATGGAACTGAAGAGGAGACCCGGACTGACAGAAGTGATCCTCCAAGCGGCGCTGAAGAAATCTTCCATCCGATGAAGTGATCCTCCAAGCGGCGCTGAAAAAGTGTTCCATCCGGGCGATGTCATCTTCCAAGAGGCGCTGAAGAAGTCTTCTATCCGGGTGATGTCATCTTCCAAGCCGTGTCTTGAATCTTCATCCCGCTGACGCGGAACATCCTTCTTTACCGACGGACTACCGATGAATGAAGGCTCCTTTAAGGGACGTCATCCAAGATAGCGTCCCTTCAATTCCGATTGGCTGATAGGATTCTAATCAGCCAATCGGAATTAAGGTAGGAAAAATCTGATTGGCTGATTGAATCAGCCAATCAGATTCAAGTTCAATCCGATTGGCTGATCCAATCAGCCAATCAGATTGAGCTCGCATTTTATTGGCTGATCGAAACAGCCAATAGAATGCGAGCTCAATCTGATTGGCTGATTGGATCAGCCAATCGGATTGAACTTGAATCTGATTGGCTGATTGGATCAGCCAATCGGATTGAACTTGAATCTGATTGGCTGATTCAATCAGCCAATCAGATTTTTCCTACCTTAATTCCGATTGGCTGATAGAATCCTATCAGCCAATCGGAATTGAAGGGACGCCATCTTGGATGACGTCCCTTAAAGGAGCCTTCATTCGTCGGTAGTCCGTCAGTAAAGAAGGATGTTCCGCGTCGGCGGGATGAAGATTCTAGACCCGGCTTGGAAGATGACATCGCCCGGATAGAAGACTTCTTCAGCGCCTCTTGGAAGATGACATCGCCCGGATGGAAGACTTTTTCAGCGCCGCTTGGAGGATCACTTCATCGGATGGAAGATTTCTTCAGCGCCGCTTGGAGGATCACTTCTGCCGGTCCGGGTCTCCTCTTCAGTTCCATCGGTGGCTCGGCTGAGTGAAGACGACTAAAGGTAGGATGATCTTCAGGGGATTAGTGTTAGGTTATTTTAAGGGGGGTTTGGGTTAGATTAGGGGTATGTGGGTGGTGGGTTTTAATGTTGGGGGGGGGTTGTATTTTTCTTTTACAGGCAAAAGAGCTGAATTCTTTGGGGCATGCCCCACAAATGGCCCTTTTAAGGGCTGGTAAGGTAAAAGAGCTTTGAATTTTTTTAATTTAGAATAGGGTAGGGCATTTTTTTATTTTGGGGGGGTTTGTTATTTTATTAGGGGGCTTAGATTAGGTGTAAGTAGCTTAAAATTGTTGTAATATTTTTAAAATGTTTGTAACCTATTTTTTTTATTTTTTGTAACTTAGCTTTTTTTATTTTTTGTACTTTAGTTAGTTTATGTAATTGTATTTAATTGTAGTTATTTGTAGGTAATTTATTTAATTTATTTAATGATAGTGTAGTGTTAGGTTTAATTGTAACTTAGGTTAGGATTTATTTTACAGGTAATTTTGTATTTCTTTTAGCTAGGTAGTTATTAAATAGTTAATAACTATTTAATAACTATTCTAACTAGCTAAAATAAATACAAAGTTACCTGTAAAATAAAAATAAATCCTAACATAGCTACAATATAATTATTATTTATATTGTAGCTATATTAGGGTTTATTTTAAAGGTAAGTATTTAGTTTTAAATAGGAATAATTTATTAAAGTATAGTGTAGTGTTAGGTGTAATTGTAACTTGGGTTAGGATTTATTTTACAGGTAAATTTCTCTTTATTTTAGCTAGATAGCTATTAAATAGTTAATAACTATTTAATAGCTATTGTACCTAGTTAAAATAAATTGAAATTTGCCTGTAAAATAAAAATAAATCCTAAGATAGCTACAATATAATTATTATTTATATTGTAGCTATATTAGGGTTTATTTTAAAGGTAAGTATTTAGTTTTAAATAGGATTAATTTAGTTCATAATAGAAATATTATTTAGATTTATTTAATTAATATTTAAGTTAGGGGGGTGTTAGGGTTAGTGTTAGACTTTGGTTTAGGGGTTGATAAATTTATTACAGTGGCGGCGGTGTAGTGGGGGGCAGGATAGGGGTTAATAAATTTATTATAGGTGGCGACGGTGTAGGGGGGGCAGGATAGGGGTTAATAGGTATAATGTAGGTGGCAGCGGTGTCCGGGAGCGGCGGTTTAGTGGTTAATACATTTACCAGAGTTGCGGCAGGGTCTAGGAGCGGCGGTTTAGGGGTTAATACATTTATCAGAGTTGCGGGAGGGTCTAGGAGCGGCGGTTTAGGGGTTAATAACTTTATTTAGTTGCGGAGGGCTCCGGGGGCGCCGGTATAGGGGGTAGAACAGTGCAGTTTAGTGTGAGTGCTTAGTGACAGGCTAGCAATAAAGCTGGGAAAAAGCCGAAGAGCAGCGAGATCGGATGAGTGATAACTCTCACAGTCCGCTGCTCATCGCCCCGCAGCTTTTTGACAGCTTTATTTGATAACTTAGGCAAAATTTTTCAGGTCCGCGGCGGCGATGTTAGGCGAGCTTAGGTGGGCGTATTGGGCCGGCGAAGGCAGGAAAGTTGACACGTTGATAACTACCCCCCAATATTTTCAAAAAATAAAGCAAGTAAGCTGTATCTCGCATTAATATTAGTACCATAGTTTTGGCTTTAGCATTGGTTAAAAACTTTCTTAGTGCAAAAATAAATATGTTTATTAAAATGTAACAACGAAAAAATACTGCAATGGATATCTTTTTTTTTTTTTTTACTTTTTTTTGAGACTAATGTTTCAAGATAAACAAACAACTTTCAGTCAAAATAGCTCAGAAATACAAAGTTATAAGCATGTAAAAAAATATAAACACAGAATGCCCAATCAAAATTATACTATAACTTCTTTACTATGCAGCCATAATACAGACATTTTTAAAGGAATACCGTTCATTGCATTAGTAGCCTAAATGTATACTGAGCTGGACACCAATAACATTGATACTTTACCATAATTCTCCCTAATACCTCCACAGTGATATATTACTACTATTATTTATATTTTATTTATATATTATTTTATATTATACTATATATTCTTTCCACTGAATATTATTTATAAACTGGATTATTTTTATTTAAAGTATATATTTTTTTAATTTGTACATTTTGATTGTTCTATTATATGCTTATTTTTCTCATTGTTTAGTTTCCTTTTCATGAATTTGGCACCTTACATTTCTTTTATTCAATGCTAATTAGTTTTTTGTTTTTATGTTTGTTTTTTGTTTATTTTGGTTACGTCTTATTTTTCAGACCCCTCTTATTGAAAACCAAATCCCGCTCCGTCAAGCTAAAACCATTACAGAAGTAATGGGATGTCGACAAGTGGTTAAGGTGCATACTAATATCAAAATCTAGTTGTTCAAATAGTATAGGGATATATAATTTTAAAAACATATATAACTAATGCAAATTTGTACTAAATTCTGGCACAGCAGTTCTAATACGCAAGATTAAGTTTATTAAATTGTGAAATCTAATTTGCCAGAGTTGCACAAATGTTGTTTTAGTTCATAGATCTTGTTATGTAGAATCAGAAAGTAAAATGTTGAATATATTTTTTCAAATTGTTTTCGCTCATACAGTGTACTCATCAATATTTTACTTTCAGCTGGAAGAATTCTTTATTTAAGATGACCATGGATAACATTTTTTATTTAAATCAATATTTAAAGGTTCCGTCAGAGCGAATTCTTAGAGCAGGAAAGACTTTGCGCAATTCACTCTTGTCCAGGGCACCTCACATGATAAGGGATAGAAAATATCATCTTAAAACATACAGGTGAGTTATTGGAAATGTACATATTTAAAAGTAATAATGTAGTTCAAAAGAATGGCGTATTGTAATGAACTTCTAACTTAAGGTTCAATGATTTTGGCAAGATGTCTGTGCAACATTCTGCGTTATGAGTACAGTACACAGAGGGCTAGATCACAAGTAAGTGCAGGTCGCAATAAGCAATATTGTGACCACGCTAAATTGGAAAAGAGATGGGGGGAGAGAGAGCAAAAGAGATGGGGGAGAGAGGGAGCAAAAGAGGGGGAGGGAGAGAGAGCGCAAAACATAGGGGGAGAGAGAGTGCAAAAAAAGGGGGAGAGAGCGCATAAAGAGAGGTGGGAGAGAGAGAGCAAAAGAAAGGGGGAGAGAGAGCAAAAGAAAGGGGGGATAGAGAGAGCAAAAGAGAGGGGGGAGAGAGAGAGAGTACATGGGCTTTAGGACTAGTATATTATAATGTGTTTTACTATGTATTTAATCTAAACATTTTACATTCTAAGCTTTGTCGCTTAAACCAAAATGTTCTTAGTATTTTTATATTAATATATATTTATATATATGTGTGTAAATTTATACAGTATATTCTTATATATTCATATAGATATATAGGTATAGATTTTACAACAAAAAAATCAGATATAGCTAGAAATATATATTTAAAACAAAAATATATATGTCATGTAATCAGACCCATAATGAGTAAGTGAGCAAATAGATTCAGTTAAAGAGATATACAGTGGTAGCTGTGACAGTTTAGACTTTTGAATGGGGAGAATGAAATGAAAGATTCATAAAATTCAACAGTATTCAGGGGCAGTACAGGTATATATTATATTAATACACATAGAAATATAAAGTGGATTATCTGCCTTACGGCTAGATTACGAGTTTTGCGGTATGAGTGAAAAAGCAGCGTTATGGCTCTTTTTCACTACCACTGGTATTTCGAGTCTTGCAGGTTTATGGGGAACCACACACTTTTTTGGCCGTAACGCAACGTAATTACCACAGCTTTTAAAAAGTCCTTTTTCAATGGGACTTCCATAGCGCCAGTATTACGAGTCTGCCTGGGAGGCCAAAAAGTGAGCGGAACACCCTATACCGCCAAGATCCATACAGTAAACTGAAAGTCAGTAGTTATGAGTTTTACGCTACAAAGCTGTAGCATAAAACTCATAACTAAAGTGTTAAAAAGTACACTAACACACATAAACTACCTATTAACCCCTAAACCGAGGCCCTCCCGCATCACAAACACTAAAATAAAATTATTAACCCCTAATCTGCCGCTCCGGGCAATGCCCCCACTAGAATAAACATAATAACCCCTAAACCATCGCAATCCTGCCTCGCAAACACTAGTTAAATATTATCAACCCTTAATCTGCCGCCCCTAACATTGCCACAACCTACATTACAGTTATTAACCCCTAATCTGCTGCCCCCGATGTCACCGCCACTATACTAAATAAAAAATCCTATCATTACCTAAATAATTCCTATTTAAAACTACTTACTTATAAAATAAACCCTAAGCTAGCTACAATATAACTAATAGTTACATTGTATCTAGCTTAGGTTTTATTTTTATTTTACAGGCAAGTTTGTATTTATTTTAACTAGGTAGATTAGTTATTAAATAGTTATTATCTATTTACTAGCTACCTAGCTAAAATAAATACAAATTTACATGTAAAATAAAACCTAACCTGAGTTACACTAACACCTAACCTTACACTACAATTAATTTAATTAAATTACATTAATTAAATACAATTACCTAAATTACAAAAAACCCCCACTAAATTACATAAAATAAAAAACAAATTATCAGATATTTAAACTAATTACACCTAATCTAATAGCCCTATCAAAATAAAAAAGCCCCCCCAAAATTAAAAAAACCCTAGCCTAAACTTCCAATAACCCTTAAAAGGGCCTTTTGCCCCAAAGAAATCAGCTCTTTTACATGTAAAAAAAAATACAAACACCCCCCAACAGTAAAACCCACCTCCCACACAACCAAACCCCCAAAATAAAAACCTAACTAAAAAAACCTAAGCTCCCCATTGCCCTGAAAAGGGCATTTGGATGAGCGTTGCCCTTAAAAGGGCATTTAGCTCTATTGCTGCTCAAACCCTAACCTAAAAATAAAACCCACCCAATAAACCCTTAAAAAAAAACCTAACACTAACACCTGAAGATCCACTTACAGTTTTGAAGAGCCGACATCCATCCTCAACGAAGCCGGGAGAAGTCCTCAAAGAAGCAGTAAGAAGACATCAACGAAGCCAGGAGAAGTCTTCATCCAAGCCGGCAGAAGTGGTCCTCCAGACTGGCAGAAGTCTATCAGCCAATCGGAATTAAAGGTGAAAAATCCTATTGGCTGTTGCAATCAGCCCAAAGGATTGAGCTTTCATCCTATTGGCTGATCCAGTCAGCCAATATGATTAAGCTCGCGTTCTATCAGCCAATAGGAATTAAAGGTGAAAAAAATCCTATTGGCTGTTGCAATCAGCCAAAGGATTGAGCTTTCATCCTTTTGGCTGATCCAATCAGCCAATTGGATTGAGCTCACATTCTATTGGCTGATTGGAACAGCCAATAGAATGCAATCTCAATCCTATTGGCTGATTGCAACAGACAATAGGATTTTTTCAACCTTAATTCCGATTGGCTGATAGAAATCTATCAGCCAATCGGAATCTAAGGGACGCCATCTTGGATGACGTCATTTAAAGAGAAACCTCATTTGGAAGAAGACATTGATTGAAGAGGATGCTCTGCGCCGGATGTCTTGAAGATGGACCCGCTCTGCGCCAGATGGATGAAGATAGAAGATGTTGTCTGGATGAAGACTTCTGCCCGGTTGGATGAAGACTTCTGCCTGGTTGGATGAAGACTTCTGCCGCTTCGTTGAGGACTTCTGCCGGCTTCATTGAGGATCGATGTCGGGTCTTCAAAAACTGTAAGTGGATCTTCGGGGGTTAGTGTTAGGCTTTTTTAAGGGTTTATTGGGTGGTTTTATTTTTAGATTAGGGTTTTGGGCGGAAAAAGAGCTAAATGCCCTTTTTAGGTAGGATTATATTTGGGGGGTTGGTTGTGTGGGTGGTGGGTTTTACTGTGGGGGTGTTTGTATTTTTTTTTTTTACAGGTAGAAGAGCTGATTTCTTTGGGTCAATGCCCTGCAAAAGGCCCTTTTAAGGCCTATTGGTAGTTTAGTTTAGGCTAGGGTTTTTTTTATTTGGGGGGGGGGGGCTTTTTCTTTTGATAGGGCTTTTAGATTAAGTGTAATTAGTTTAAATATCTGATGATCTGATGATTTCTTTTTTTATTTTGTGTAATTTAGTGTTTTTTTGTAAATTAGTTCATTGTATTTAATTTATGTAATTGATTTAGTTGTAGTGTAAGGTTAGGTGTTAGTGTAAGACAGGTTAGGTTTTATTTTACAGGTAAATTTGTATTTATTTTAGCTAGGTAATTAGTAAATAGTTAATAACTATTTAATAACTATTCTACCTAGTTAAAATAAATACAAACTTAGCTGTGAAATAAAAATAAAACCTAAGCTAGATACAATGTAACTATTAGTTATATTGTAGCTATCTTAGGGTTTATTTTACAGGTAAGTATTTAGTTATAAATAGGAATTATTTAGTTATTAATAGTAGGTTTTATTTAGATTTATTTTAATTACATTAAACTTAGTGGGTGTTAGGGTTAGGGTTAGACTTAGGGTTAGGTTTAGGGGTTAATAAATTTAGTATAGTTGGGGGTGGCAGATTAGGGGTTAATAAGTGTAGGTAGGTTGCGGCGACATTGGGGGTGGGAAATTAGGGGTTAATAACATTATGTAGGTGTCGGCGATGTTGGGGGCAGCAAATTAGGGGTTAATAAGTATAATGTAGGTGTCGGCGATGTTGGGGGCAGCAGATTAGGGGTTAATAAGTATAATGTAGGTGTCGTCGATGTCGGGGGCGGCAGATTAGGGGTTTAATAAGTATAATGTCATGTCGGCGATGTCGGGGGCGGCAGATTAGGGGTTAATAAGTGTAAGATGAAGGGTGTTTAGACTCGGGGGTTCATGTTAGGGTGTTAGGTGTAAACATAAATTTTGTTTCCCCATAGGAATCAATGGGGCTGCGTTACGGAGCTTTACGCTGCTTTTTTGCAGGTGTTAAGCTTTTTTTCAGCCGGCTCTCCCCAATGATGTCTATGGGGAAATTGTGCACGAGCACGTAAAACCAGCTTACCGCAGCTTTCAGCAGCGCTGGTATTGGAGTGTGGTATGGAGCTCAATTTTGCTCTACGCTCACTTTTTGCCTGCTAACGCCGGGTTTTTGCAAACCTGTAATACCAGCGCTGTAGGGAAGTTAGCGGTGACAATAACTTGCAAGTTATTACCGAGCAGCTCTTACCGCAAAACTCGTAATCTAGCCAATAGTTTTTTAGAGTTTTTCTCAGCTTTTCTGATCTTATCATCTTCTTCACATGGTCAATTACACAGTACAATTGTACTAGAAAATCAGTAGTGGGTGTATGTGGTAGTACCTGATAAGAAACAGTAAGTCATGGTTGGTATTCCAAACAGAGTAGTTTTACTAGTCCAAGTCATACACAGAGTAACAGTCCAGAACAAAATAGGCTTTACCAAACCAGTGCACTATCATGTAGCAAATCCAGGCACAAGAAATTGTAGGGCAAATCCAAAAGTCAAAGTCCAAGTCAGATCAAACACAGGATCATCAAGTAGGAATAATGATCAAAATTATAGTCCAATGACAATTCAGATAAAATACAGGAATACACAGGGACAGATAATCACACTGATGTAGCAGGATAAACCCAAAAAATACAGAAAGACAAAATGATGCTATTTTATAAAAGAAAAAATGCACAGAAGGATGATGCATCAAAATTGATGCAGCAAGTAAAGAAAAATAGTGCAAAGTTGGTAAACAAAGTTATGTTAAACCCAGAAAAAAAGATGAGATTAATGTAACTGATCTCAGCAAATGGGTTTATGGACAGGGAACCTAAGTTTAACATCCAAGGGTGGAGACAAGGAAGGTGGAATCAAGTTAGTGCCCATTAAAGGGACACTGAACCCAATTTTTTTCTTTCGTGATTCAGATAGAGCAGGTAATTTTAAGCAACTTTCTAATTTACTCCTATTATAAATTTTTCATTTTTTCTTTATTTGAAAAAGAAGGCATCTAAGCTAAGGAGCCAGCCAATTGTTGGTTCAGTACCATGGACAGCACTTGTTAATTGGTGCTGTCCAATCAGCAAGGACAACCCAGGTTGTTCACCAAAAATGGGCTGGCATCTAAACTTACATTCTTGCTTTTCAAATAAAGATACCAATAGAATGAAGAAAATTTGATAGTAGGAGTAAATTAGAAAGTTGCTTAAAATTGCATGCTCTATCTGAATCACAAAAGAGAAAAATGGGGTTCAGTGTCCCTTTAAGTTGAAATAAAAATCTTTTTTTTTATCTTTTTATAACTGAATAATGAAAGATTTTCAAACTGACAGATAATCTTACAATTTAAGAATAATTTATTCCATAAAAATTACTGTAAAACGTTGCAGGGAAACAACTCAAGAATCAAAATTTGACTTGTGGGTTAGGAAAAACATTTGCTTTAAAAGATATTTGTGCGTTGCCAGACTTGAATACGTTTTTCAATTAAATATTGAAAACATTTTCCCCTTGCCAGTTCTCATTTGCTTAAACAACATAGCTTGGCAGAAACCATCTTTTGCTCATTGTTCATTTATCAAAATAATTCTAAACCATGTGACACTGGTGTTGGCTGTATGCATGACAAGACACTTCTGTTATTAAACAACAGGGATGACAATAATCAGAGTTGTATTCTTGCAGAATCCTTATATCTTTGTAGTATTTGAATGTAGCCAAAATATTAGAATTTAGGTATCTGAATCTTAATTAAATTAGATTAAATTTGCAGCAAGAAAAGAAGGCCTTTGGATGAGATAGGTTGTTTATGCTTTTCTGTTTGTTTTTTTAAAATAGTATTTATCCCATGTTCATAATGCCAACACACAAAGCAGGAGATGATTCAGATCTTTGAAGTAATGTCAAGTATTCAACACATGCAAACATACTTTACCCTCCCTCTCCCATTTTATTTTCAATTTCTGCTTGGAAAGGGCTTATTTTTTCAGAGTTCTTCAATACACAGCCTTGACTTTCTCAATTCTATTCATAGCCATTACAATAGTTGTACCTTGCTTCCTGCTGCAGAGTTTATTTGGCACAGATCTTTCTTACATACCTTACCTATTCATGCTGGGCTTTGAGGTCACTTAATGATGCTAAAGCTGTAGTCTTTCTCCTTCTTGTTTAGCAAAGCAATGTTTCTTGGTTTTAACAACAAGGCATGGAGGTGGACATCCTCAATTAAGACCCTGACTCTATGCAACAGGACCCCGATAAACTTTAAAATGCACATTGACAACTTTATGCAAAGCTCCTGGTAGTCAGGTAAAGCTTTTTCTCCCGACTCCCTTTGCGTTGCTCAGGTGGTATTTATTAATAATATGTATATAAAACTGCCAGAAACTAGCCTCCTTTCTCTTCTACTAAGTTATAAAGTTCTCTACCCCATGGACATCCAACTACTTATTCCAACTTTTACACAAGGGGATATTACGAAGCCTCAATAATTTTACTCTATGCAAGGGTAGTTCTAGGATTCCTCTATTAAAACCTGTATATTGATGTACTCTCTCTCCGCTACAGAAAAAAATGTGTAGAGCAGCAGTGAGTGGGAAGGAGGGAGGGGGGAGGAGGTGAAAGCAGGGAGAGGGGGCTCCTATAGTGGAAAGGGGGGTAGAGGGTGGGAAAGCAGGTAGGGTAATGAGGGGGGGCAGCTACACTACAGAAAAGAAATGTGTGTTTTCTCTCTCACCCCCTCTCTCTTTTGCTCTCTCTCCCCCTCTCTTTTGCGCTCTCTCTCCCCCTCTCTTTTACGCACTCTCCCCCCCTTCTTTTGCGCTCTCTCTCCCCCCTCTTTTGCGTGCTCTCTCTCCCTCTCTTTTGCGCTCTCTCTCTCCCCCTCTCTTTTGTGCTCTCTCTTCCCCCTCTTTTTTGCGCTCTCTCTCCCCCCTCTCTTTTGCTCCCTCTCTCCCCCTCTCTTTTGCTTTCTCTCCCCCCTCTCTTTTGCTCTCTCTCTCCCCCTCTCTTTTACTCTCTCTCAACCCCTTTTCTTTTGCGTTCTCTCTCTCTTTTGCGTTTTCTCTCTCCCCCTCTCTTTTGCGCTCTCTTTCTCCCCCTCTCTTTTGCGCTCTCTCCCCCTCTTTTTTGCTCTCCCCCTCTTTTGCTGTCTCTCTCCCCCTCTTTTGCTCTCTGTCTTCCCCCTCTCATTTGCTCTCTCTCTTGCCCCTCTTGTTTGCTCTCTCTCCTCTCGTTTGCTCTCTCTCTCCTCTCTTTTGCTCTCTCTCTCCTCTCTTTTGCTGTCTCTCTCACCCTCTCTTTTGTGCTCTCTCCCCCTCTCTTTTGTGCTCTCTCCCCCCATCTCTTTTGTGCTCTCTCCCCCTCTCTTTTGCGTTGTCTCTCGCTCCACCTCTCTTTTGCTCTCTCTCTCCCCCCTCTCTTTTGCTCCCTCTCTCTCCCCCTCTTTTGCTCTCTCTCCCCCTCTCTTTTGCTCTCTCTCCCCCTCTCTTTTGCTCTCTCTCCCCCTCTCTTTTGCGCTCTCTCCCCCTCTCTTTTGTGCTCTCTCTCCCCCCTCTCTTTTACGCACTCTCTCTCTCCCCCCTCTTTTGCGCTCTCTCTCCCCCCTCTTTTGCGTGCTCTCTTCCCCTTTCTTTTGCGCTCTCTCTCTCCCCCTCTCTTTTGTGCTCTCTCTTCCCCCTCTTTTTTGCGCTCTCTCTCCCCCCTCTATTTTGCTCCCTCTCTCCCCCTCTCTTTTGCTTTCTCTCCCCCCTCTCTTTTGCTCTCTCTCCCCCTCTCTTTTGCGCTCTCTCTCCCCCCTCTCTTTTACTCTCTCTCAACCCCTTTTCTTTTGCGTTCTCTCTCTCTCTTTTGCGTTCTCTCTCCCCCTCTCTTTTGCGCTCTCTTTCTCCCCCTCTTTTTTGCTCTCTCTCCCCCTCTTTTGCTGTCTCTCTCCCTCTCTTTTGCTCTCTCCCCCTCTTTTGCTCTCTCTCTTCCCCCTCTCGTTTGCTCTCTCTCCTCTTGTTTGCTCTCTCCTCTCTTTTGCTCTCTCATCCTCTCTTTTGTGCTCTCTCCCCCCTCTCTGTTGTGCTCTCTCCCCCCTCTCTTTTGTGCTCTCTACCCTCTCTTTTGTGCTCTCTACCCTCTCTTTTGTGCTCTCTCCCCCCTCTCTTTTGTGCTCTCTCCCCCCTCTCTTTTGTGCTCTCTCCCCCCTCTCTTTTGTGCTCTCTCCCCCTCGCTTTTGTGCTCTCTCCCCCATCTCTTTTGTGCTCTCTCCCCCTGTCTTTTGTGCTCTCTCCCCCTCTCTTTTGTGCTCTCTCCCCCTCTCTTTTGTGCTCTCTCCCCCCTCTTTTGCGCTCTCTCCCCCTCTATTTTACGCTCTCTCCCCTCTCTTTTGTTCTCTCTCCCCCCTCTCTTTTGCGCTCTCTCCCCCTCTCTTTTGTGCTCTCTCCCCCCTCTCTTTTGCGCTCTCTCCCCCTCTCTTTTGTGCTCTCTCCCCCCTCTCTTTTGCGCTCTCTCCCCCCTCTCTTTTGCGCTCTCTCCCCCCTCTCTTTTGCGCTTTCTCCCCCCTCTATTTTGCGCTCTCTCCCCCCTCTCGTTTGCGCTCTCCCCCCCCCTCTCTTTTGCTGTCTCTCTCCCCCTCTCTTTTGCTGTCTCTCTCCCCCCCTCTCTTTTGCTGTCTCTCTCCCTCCTCTCTTTTGCTGTCTCTCTCCCTCCTCTCTGTTGCTGTCTATCTCCCCCCTTTCTTTTGCTGTCTCTCTCCTCCTCTCTTTTACTGTCTCTCTCCCCCTCTCTTTTGCTGTCTCTCTCCCCCCCTCTCTTTTGCTGTCTCTCTCCCCCCTCTCTTTTGCTGTCTCTCTCCCCCTCTCTCTTTTGCTGTCTCTCTCCCCCTCTCTCTTTTGCTGTCTCTCTCCCCCTCTCTCTTTTGCTGTCTCTCTCTCGCTCTTTCTATCCCCCCTCTTCTGCTCTCTCTATCCCCCCTCTTTAGAGCTCTCTGTCTCTCGGCACGTTGCACCAGCCGGCCACGCCCACTCCGCACCCGCCCGGCCACGACCACTCCACCACACGACACCAGGCCAGTTGGAAGGCCAGGTGTGTTTGTCCTCGTGTGTTTGTCCTCGTGCGCAGTCTCTACTGCGCATGACAGCTTCGGACAAACACACTTGGCCTTTAATTATATAGGATGTAATTTTATTATAATAGTTAGGGTAGGTTAGTTATTAATTTAATATAGTTTAATGTAATTGTAGTATAATAGTTAGGGTTGGTTAATTATTAATTTAATATAGTTTAATGTAATTGTAGTATAATAGTTAGGGTAGGTTAATTATTTGTTTAATATAGTTTAATTTAAATCTATAATGTATTATAAGATGGGGATGAGTTAATATTTATTGTACAGTTAGCGGGTTGTTAGGTTTAGGGATTAATAGGTTAATTTAGTTTATGGCGATGTGGGGGGCTGGCGGTTTAGGGGTTAATACATTTATTTAGTTGCGGTGGGCTCCAGGAGCGGCAGTATAGGGGTTAATAACTTTATGTAGGTGGCGGCGGTATAGGGGGTGGCAGATTAGGGGTTAATAAGTATAATGTAGGTGGCGGCGGAGTAGGGGGCAGCAGATTAGGGGTTAATAAGTATAATGTAGGCTGCGGCAGATTAGGGGTTAATAAGTATAATGTAGGTGGTGGTGGGCTTCGGGAACAGCGGTTTAGGAGTTAATAACATTATTTAGTTGCGGCAGGGTCCGGGAGTGGCGGGATAGGGGTTAAACAGTCTAGTATAGTGTGGGTGTTTAGTGACAGTATACAAATAAAGCTGGGATAAAGCCGAAGATCAGCGAGATCGATGACTGTTAGTTAACAACAGTCCGCTGCTTATCGCCCCGTACTTGGTGCGCGGCTTTTTGACAGCTTTTTTGTTAAATATGGAGAGCGTATTCAGGTCCGCGGCCGCGATGTTAGGCGATCTTAGGCGAGCATATTGGTGCCGGCGAATGCAGCACAGTTGACGGCTTGATAAATAGGCCCCTACTTATGATCTATTTGCCCTACCCTTGTTCAAATTTGCCGTACCACTGTCCAAATACCCCACTATCTATTTGCCCTACCTAAAAAATAGTGTGCATCTTACCTGTGTACCAGTCTCCCCACACTGCTGCAGGGGTGGAAGAAGCCACTGAAGACAAACACTGTGGCCAGATGTAAATAACTATAGAAACAAGCAACACAAGCTAGTAGCAGCATGAGTTTTTTCCAAGGGTTAGTTCATGATCAGCCTGGCTGTAAGTTCTCACAAGAATATAAGTTTTAATAAAAAAATATATTGCTGTAATCAAGGAGTTGAATCAGCACTGCCAGTGTACTTTGCAGCAGTGACTTTAACCCCTTGACTACAAATAACAACTACAGCACAGTAATTGTAATAAGAACAGTTCCGATCTCTGCTTCTGTTAGCCTTCCATTTTGAGAGTGCTTGTCCGTGTCATTATAACAGAAAAATCACCAGAGAGTATGCAGGTCAAAAGCAGCATAGGTTTACAATTAGAGGGGTACACCATTATGCCACTGAGGCCACTGCTTCAGACTGACTCAAAGAAGGGTGCAGGTTTGCTAGAGTCTCCTTGCAGTGTGGGAGAGACCGATTGCACAGTAAAAAAAACCCAATGTATACAGCCACTTAAGTTTTGAGGCAGACAAGCTCCCTAGAAGACCAGCAGGAACATCGCAACTGCAACCTCTGCAACCACTTAAGTTATGCCCCTGCTTGGAAGGGTTAAAAAGTGCATATACAGTTCCTGAAAAGACCAATGTAAAATTATCAGTTTCTCTGGTTTTACCATTTATAGGTACAGTATGTGTTTTAGTAAAATTAACATTTCTTTCCTATGGCATGGAGAGTTCACGAATCATTCCAATTACTAGGGGGGTATTCACTCCTGGCCAGAAGGAGAAGGCAAAGGACACCCCAGAAGAGCTGTTACGTGTCATTTCCCTTACCCATAACCCCCAGTCATTCTCTTTGCCTTGATCACAAGATGATGGTGAAGAAGGTGTCTGAAGATTTTAATCCTTTAAATGGGTACTTTTCCCTGCAAACAAGGATTAGGGGCTATGCTGTGTCCATGTCAAGAGTAATGGTGTCTTTTAGCATTTAGAAGGAGGCGAGGGGGTCCTTGCTTTATTTCTAACATTATGCTACCCCTATATAGAAAACCAGAGTCAGTTACTCTGAATTTTCTTTTCTACAGGTCCTTGACAGATGTTTGCATATTGGGTTCTCCGAAGAGAGAAGCGCTCTACCAGGAACGAACAGCTCATTAGCTAGTTCTATGGCGATTTACCACCCGAAGCAGCCTCTTTTAGACCAGTGTGCTTTTCACAGAGGAAAACTTTCCTGAAGTATATCAGTCTGATCCCGCCATGCAAGGTCAGTCCAGCCCCGAAATACCAGGCAATTCTCCTCTGAACAAGGAACATGACAACCCCAGACGATCGTTTCGACCTCCTATGGGCCTCGTCAGTGAGGTGCAGCCACATTCCTCTAGGCACACTGGGCAGGGAGTCCACGTCTGGTTCCCCCATCACCCATAGGGAGACCTCCCCAGGGTGATTTATAATTTGCATATTGGGTTCTCCGAAGAGAGAAGCGCTCTACCAGGAACGAACAACAGCTCATTAGCTAGTTCTATGGCGATTTACCACCCGGAAGCAGCCTCTTTTAGACCAGTGTGTTTTTCACAGAGGAAAAATTTCTTGAAGTATATCAGTCTGATCCCGCCATGTAAGGTCAGTCCAGCCCCGAAATACCAGGCAATTCTCCTCTGAACAAGGAACATGACAACCCCAGACGATCGTTTCGGCCTCCTATGGGCCTCGTCAGTGAGGTGCAGCCACATTCCTCTAGGCACACTGGGCAGGGAGTCCACGTCTGGTTTCCCCTTGACAGATGTTGCTGAATCAGTCACACCTAAGAGGCTGTCCCTGCCCTGCAGCCGGATCAACAGAAAAGTGCTCTTGCCTTCTAGGTTCTGAGGGCTGCACTTTAGAGGATAGTCCTCAGTGGATCTCTGCATGGGACTTGCATAATTCCTATACATGGGATTTACTTTGTGAGCAGTGTGTGTGGACAGGCACTTTAAATGTGAAACTTTATTAGGAAGGGGATTAATGTATGCAAGTCCAGCCTTACGTTGAGGCTAACTCATGGCTGGACTCGTTGGGCAAACAGGGTTGTTCCCTACTTAAAGGGACATTAAACACCTAATATATGTAGTAATTATGCTTTGTTTTTAGCATATTACTTAATCATTTACATGTTAATACAGATCGTTTTGTGATCTCACCTTCCTATGCATATTTGTAAACTTCATAATATTGCCAGGAAACCACCGCCTACAGAATGCGGTGAGCGCCGCCATATTGTAACGCACGTTACAATATGACGAAGAGTCACGTGACCAGCGCCCCCGCATCCACTAATGCGCATGCGTACTAAAATAAATAGTCTCCAACTCTCTGCACTGAATCTATGAAGCTCGCTCTCAGCAAATGTGTGAGCGAGCTTCATAGAATCAGTGTAGCTATTTACTTGACAGCGGTGTTATAGAGGATCGGCTTGGCATCGATCTAATGTGTTATTGAAGTACTTTGCTTACATTCAATAACAATGGCAGCAACCGCTAGAAAAAGAAGACAATGAAATGAATTGTGTCTTTACTTATGCTGGAGAGCCCATCCATCCGCGCTCACAGCAATATGAAATATGACATCCGTTTAGTGCACATTACTTTCCCCATGTTTTACACGGATGCTGTGCTGAAGGGTTATACAGTGAAGTTAAAATAATAAATTAACAGGTAGGATAATATATTTATATTAAAACATATGCGGTTTGCTTTTTAAGAATAAAGCATACATTATAGATATAAAAAAACGTATACTTAATGACAAGTATTTCAGGTCCCTTTAAGAACTATTTCTTACTTGTCGGTTTAGTTTAATGGTCAGATCGACTGTTGTATAAACTGTATTTTATGGGGCTGTTAGTGGCGCTTATTTTGCGCCATTTTGCCAGCTCTGTGGCGCAGTAATCTTTACTGCGATCACGTGACCACTCTCCTGTCTTCCGCTTTCAGTTGCGGCTGGAGAGCAGAGTTGTGTGTTTCTTGTGAGATTTGATTGCGCTCACATGATATTTCGCTCCCCGGTCTGCCGGATAGTGCGGTGAAGAGCGGAGCTTAGTAAAAATTTGACAAGAAGGGGCATATTTATCAAGCTCCGAATGCAGGCTCGCCAGAAACAGCAGTTATGAAGCAGCAGTCACAAAGACCGCTGTTCCATAACCTGTCCGCCTGCTCTGAGCAGGCGGACAGACATCGCCGGAAATCAACCCGATCGAGTACGATCGGGTTGAATGACACCCCCTGCTGGCGGCCGATTGGCTGTGAGTCTGCAGGGGGCGGCGTTGCACCAGCAGATCTTGTGAGCTGCTGGTGCAATGCTGAATACAGCGAGCGTATTGCTCGCCGTACTCAGCGAGGTCTGTCGGATCTGATCCGCACTGTTGGATCAGGTCCGACAGACCTTGATAAATATGGGTCGAAGTTTATACTGAAAATTGAGTGACTTAGTTGTCAGTCAGAATGATTCCTGTACAAGTTTGGATAAAGCTGTTCTGGTTACTAGTGACAATCTCCTGGTCCCGGTGGGGTGAGTTACCTCAGCAAAGCTGAGGATATACAGGGAGTTCAGAATTATTAGGCAAGTTGTATTTTTGAGGATTAATTTTATTATTGAACAACAACCATGTTCTCAATGAACCCAAAAAACTCATTAATATCAAAGTAGTTTGTAGTTTGTTTTTAGTTTTAGCTATTTTAGGGGGATATCTGTGTGTGCAGGTGACTATTACTGTGCATAATTATTAGGCAACTTAACAAAAAACAAATATATACCCATTTCAATTATTTATTTTTACCAATATAACATCTCAACATTCACAAATATACATTTCTGACATTCAAAACAAAAACAAAACTGACCAATATAGCCACCTTTCTTTGCAAGGACACTCAAAAGCCTGCCATCCATGGATTCTGTCAGTGTTTTGATCTGTTCACCATCAACATTGCGTGCAGCAGCAACCACAGCCTCCCAGACACTGTTCAGAGAGGTGTACTGTTTTCCCTCCTTGTAAATCTCACATTTGATGATGGACCACAGGTTCTCAATGGGGTTCAGATCAGGTGAACAAGGAGGCCATGTCATTAGATTTTCTTCTTTTATACCCTTTCTTGCCAGCCACGCTGTGATGTACTTGGACGCGTGTGATGGAGCATTGTCCTGCATGAAAATCATGTTTTTCTTGAAGGATGCAGACTTCTTCCTGTACCACTGCTTGAAGAAGGTGTCTTCCAGAAACTGGCAGTAGGACTGGGAGTTGAGCTTGACTCCATCCTCAACCCGAAAAGGCCCCACAAGCTCATCTTTGATGATACCAGCCCAAACCAGTACTCCACCTCCACCTTGCTGGCGTCTGAGTCGGACTGGAGCTCTCTGCCCTTTACCAATCCAGCCACGGGCCCATCCATCTGGCCCATCAAGACACACTCTCATTTCATCAGTCCATAAAACCTTAGAAAAATCAGTCTTGAGATATTTCTTGGCCCAGTCTTGACGTTTCAGCTTGTGTGTCTTGTTCAGTGGTGGTCGTCTTTCAGCCTTTCTTACCTTGGCCATGTCTCTGAGTATTGCACACCTTGTGCTTTTGGGCACTCCAGTGATGTTGCAGCTCTGAAATATGGCCAAACTGGTGGCAAGTGGCGTCTTGGCAGCTGCACGCTTGACTTTTCTCAGTTCATGGGCAGTTATTTTGCGCCTTGGTTTTTCCACACGCTTCTTGCGACCCTGTTGACTATTTTGAATGAAACGCTTGATTGTTCGATGATCACGCTTCAGAAGCTTTGCAATTTTAAGAGTGCTGCATCCCTCTGCAAGATATCTCACTATTTATGACTTTTCTGAGCCTGTCAAGTCCTTCTTTTGACCCATTTTGCCAAAGGAAAGGAAGTTGCCTAATAATTATGCACACCTGATATAGGGTGTTGATGTCATTAGACCACACCCCTTCTCATTACAGAGATGCACATCACCTAATATGCTTAATTGGTAGTAGGCTTTCGAGCCTATACAGCTTGGAGTAAGACAACATGCATAAAGAGGATGATGTGGTCAAAATACTCATTTGCCTAATAATTCTGCACTCCCTGTAGAGGTGCTTAATATACAGTTACTTTTGAAAAGAGTGAATTATATCTCTATATTTGTTTTTTCCCTCAATCTTGATTATTGTTTCAATTCAGTAGGAATTAATTTTTTTGCTTTAATATAGACTCAGACCCAGATTTATCAGTTACTTTTGAAAAATGTTTGCTCTGTTTGTAGGCTTAAATTGTACCTCCTGTGCAATTTTGTTCTACATGTTTAAATAAGACTTTAAAGTTTAAAGACAAGATTTCCCCTCCTGAATCTGTCTCTCAGGATAATGTTGTCCATGCCATTCCTCTACTTTCCCCTCAAACGTCCCATACTGTTTCACAAGAAGTGCCCTGTGATTCCTCTTAACATCGTCCTGGGGGTGTTTATTTACCAGGGGATTTTGCTGCGCAGATAACATATTTCTGTTAAGAGTTCTGACTCTGTTAAGGCTGCGCTAGTCAGTCTTTCTAAATTACCTGATGAAGATGATTCCTCAGTGGCATCTGAGGGTGAGTTGTCAGATTCTGATATTGTAGTAAATAATTCTGCAGATTCAGAGAAGATTAATTTCAAATTTAAGTTAGAACACCTCTGGGTACTATTGAAGGAGGTTCTTGCTACTTTGTAAGAATCCGACGCGTCTGTCGCTGAGAATCCAAAGAAGTCTAGTAAACTTAGCAGGGTATATGATGTACCTTCATCTGTGGAAATGTTTCCTGTTCCAGACCGTATGGCAGATATCATAGCTCAGGAATGGGATAAACCAGGGATTCCTTTTTCCCCATCCCGTTTTTAAAAAGATGTTTCCTGTTGCTGATTCTATACGTGACTCGTGGCGCACAGTGCTCAAGCTAGACATCTCTACCCTTGCCAAGAGAACTACTATATATATATTGGAGATAGTTGTTCTTTCAAGGATCTCATTGATAAGAAGCTTGAGGCTTTTTTGAAGAAGATGTACATTCATCAGTGGTAGTCTGTTGCTAGTATTGCTACAGTTGTGGGGGCAGCATCTTATTGGTGTGATGACTTATCTGATCTAATCTCAGAGGAGACTACTATAGAGGAGATCCAAGACAGGATCAAGGCTCTCAAGCTGGCCAATACCATTATTTGTGATGCCAACATGCAAGGAGCTAAGATTTCTGGTTTCACTGTTTTAGCTCGTAGAGCTCTGTGGTTAAAATCTTGGTCTGCAGATGCCACATCCAAGTCCAAGCTTTTGTCTTTGCCTTATAAGGGCAAAACCTTGCTTGGTCCAGGTCTGGCTGAAATAATTTAGGAAATTACAGGTGGAAAAGGCTCTTTCCTACCTAAGGATACAAAGAATAGACCTAAGGGTTGCCAGAATTTTAATTTTCATTCCTTTTGTAACTTTAAGGTCTTCCTCTTCCAAACTGGAACAATCCAAGTCTTCTTTGAGGTCTAGTCATCCTTGGAATAATGGAAAGCAAGCCAAAAAGCCTTATGCAAATTCAAAATCATCATGAAGGGCCCGCCCCGATCCTGTATTGGATCAAGTGGGTTGCAGGCTCTCCTTTTGTTCGGCAGGCTTGGATACGCGATGTTCTGGATCCTTGGGCCGTAGACATAGTGTCCCACGGTTACAGAATAGGATTCAATTCCTGTCCTCCCAGGGACAGATTTTACCTTACCAGATAAAGAGAGAGGCCTTCTTAAACTGCGTAAAGGATCTATCTTCCCTGGGAGTGATTGTTCTAGTTCCCCTAGAGGAACAGGGCCTAGGATTCTATTCAAATCTGTTTATAGTTCCAAAAAAGGAGGACACTTTCAGTCCCATCCTGGACCTAAGGTGTCTCAACCAATTCCTCATAGTTCCATCCTTCAAAATGGAGACCATCAATTCCCTTCTTCCTTTGGTTCAAGAGGGTCAGTTCATGATGACCATAGATCTGAAAGACACGTATCTTCATGTTCCCATTCACAGGGATCATTACCAGTATCCGAGGTTTGCTTTTCTGGACAAACATTTTCAGTTTTTTGCTCTTCCTTTTGGACTTGCTTCAGCTCCCAGAATTTTTACAAAGGTTCTGGAAGCTCTTCTGGCAGTGGTCATGTCTCAGGGAATTGCTGTGGTGCCTTACCTGGACGACATCTTGGTTCAAGCGTCATCTTTTCATCTAGCAAGATCTCATACAGAGATGTTGTTGTCTATTCTACATTCCTACGGGTGGGAGGTGAATCTGGGAAAGAGTTCCCTTGTACCAAATAGAAGAGTGGGTTTCTTGGGAACAATTCTAGATTCCCTGTCCATGAAGATTTTTCTGACGGACGTCAGAAAATCCAAACTTCTTGCTTTGTGCCTTTCTCTCCAGTCTGCTATTCGTCCATCAGTGGCTCAATGCATGGAGGTGATTGGTCTTATGGTTGCCTACATGGACATCATTCCTTTTGCTCGGTTCCATCTGAGACCTCTGCAGTTATGCATGCTCAGTCAATGGAACGGAGACCACTTGGATCTCTTGTAGAGGATAGTTCTAGATCCACTAACAAGAGACTCTCTCTTGTGGTGGATTTTGCAGGACCATCTGTCTCAGGGCACATGCTTCCTGAGACCTTCCTGGGTGATTGCGACCACGGATGCCAATCTGTTAGGCTGGGGAACAGTTTGAGCTCCTTAAAAGAACAGGGTCTGTGGTGGAGTCTTCTCTTCCCATAAATCTTAGAGTTGAGAGCAATCTTCAGTGCCTTGACAACTTGGCCTCAACTAGTCTTGGTCTGGTTTATCAGATTCCAGTCAGACAACATCACCTCGGTGGCTTACATCAACCACCAGGGAGGAACTCAGAGTTCCTTAGCAATGAAGGAGTTGACTCGCATTCTCCAGTGGGAGGAGTCTCACGATTGATATCTCTCTGCCATCCACTACCCAGGGGTGGACAACTGGGAAGCGGATTTTCTAAGCAGGCAGACCTTTCATCCTGGAGAGTGGGCTCTCCACCCAGAGGTTTTCACAATGATAACCCTCAGGTGGGGGGTTCCAGAGTTGAATCTGATGGCGTCTTGTCAAAACGCCAAGCTTCCAAAGTACGCTTCAAGGTCAAGAGATCCTCAAGCCGTTCTGATAGACGCTCTGGTGGTTCCTTGGAACTTCGATCTAGCATACCTGTTGCCTCAGTTTGCTCTCTTTCCGCGAGTAATTGTTCATATAAAGCAGGAGAGAGCGTCTGTAATTCTAAAAGCTCCTGCATGGCCTCGCAGGATCTGGTTCGTGGATCTGGTGATGATGTTATCTCTTCCGCCTTGGAGGTTATCTTTGAGGAAGGATCTCCTACTTCAGGGTCCCTTCCTTCATCCAAATCTAGTTTCTCTGAAGCTGACTGCTTGGAGATTGAACTCCTAGTTTTGGCTAGGCGTGGCTTCTCGGAGAAAGTCATAGATACTATGCTTCAGGCTCGTAAGCCTGTTACTCGCAGAATTTACCAAAAGGTATGGCATAAATACCTTTAGTGGGGTGATTCAAAGGGTTTTTCTTGGAACAGGGTTCCTCGAATTTTGACTTTTCTTCAGGATGGCCTGGAGAAAGATGTCAGTCAGTACTCTGAAGGGTCAGATTTCTGCAGTGTCTATTCTTTTGCACAAACGTCTGGCAGATCTGTCAGAATCAGGCCTGTGTTTAAACCTGTTTCTCCTCCTTGGAACTTTAATCTTGTTCTTAAAGTTTTGCAGCAGGCTCTGTTTGAGCCGATGCATTCTGTTGATATTAAATTACTATCTTGGAAGGTTTTGTTTCTTATTGCTATTTTTTCTGTTTGCAGAGTTTCCGAACTTTCAGCTCTGCAGTGTGATTCCCGTTACCTTATTTTTCATGCTGATAAGATGGTCCTCCGTACTAAGCTGGGGTTTCTCCCTAAGGTAGTGACGGATCGCAATATTATTCAGGAAATTGTTGTTCCTTCTTTTTGTCCCAATCCTTCTTCCCAGAAGGAAGTCTTTTGCATAACTTGCATTAACTCTTTCTCTCTGGTTGAGAAGTGTTATCCGTTTAGCTTATGAGATAGCTGGACAACAGCCTCCTGAGAGAATTACGGCTCATTCCAGTGCTGTCTCTTCTTCCTGAGCTTTCACTAATGAAGCTTATGTGGAACAAATTTACAAGGCTCCCACATGGTCCTCTATACATACTTTTTTCAAATTCTTCAAATTTGATACTTTTGCCTCGGCTGAGGCTTCCTTTGGGAGAAAAGTTCTTCAAGTGGTGGTGCCTTCGGTTTAGGTCTGCCTGTCTTGTTCTCCCTCCCTTTCATTCTGTGTCCTCTAGCTTGGGTATTGGTTCCCACTAGTAATTGGAATGATTTGTGAAATCTCAATGCCATAGGAAAGAAAACAAAATGTATGCTTACCTGATAAATGTATTTCTCTCCAGGCATGGAGAGTCCATAACCCGTCTTTATTTCAATTTAAGACGGCAGTTTTTTTGTACAAACTTTAAGCACCTCTATACCTTTGTGTTATCTTCTTTTTCCGTTCCCTTTAGCTGAATGACTGGGGGTTATGGGTAAGGGAAGTGACTCTTAACAGCTCTGCTGGGGTGCTCTTTGCCTCGTCCTGCTGGCCAGGAGTGAATATCTCAGTAGTTATTGGAATGATTTGTGGACTCTCCATGCCTGCAAATAATTAAATTTATCAGGTAATCATAAATTTAGTTTTTTGTTTTATTCTATAAACTACTGACAACATTTCTCCCAAATTCCAAATTAATTAATAATCCTTTTGCAATAGGACCAGCTGGATGTCAAAAACAGTGCTAGTAGTACCTCAAACATAATTGGAATAAAAAAAATAACTATTGACTATGCCAAAAGAGTTGAAAAGAAAAGTTCTGAGTGAGAAAAAGAAGAGTTTAATTCTGGCTTTACTGGCAGAGGGATAAAGTGAGTGTTAGGTTGCTTCCATCCTTAAAATTTAAAAGATGGGGGTTCACAAGAACTAGATCAAGCTGCAGACATTGGGGAGAACAAAGCTACAGATCAGCATAGGGCGAAAACAACTCTCCATTTCCGGGATGACTGCCAACTCATTCAAATATCACTCATGATGATATCAAGTGACCTACAAAAAGAATATCAAATGGCAGCTCAGGTGCAGTGCATTGCTAGGATGGTTTGAAACTCCTAGGGGCAGGACTGAAGTCATGCAAAGCTAGAAAAAAAGCTGTTCATCAATGAGAAGCAAAGAAGAGCCGGTCTGAGGTTTGCAAAGGACCATAAGGATTGGTCTGCAGAGGACTGGAGTGTGATCATCTTCTCTGATTAGTCCAATTTCCAGCTTTGCCCAGCACCTGGTCATCGAATGGTTAGACGGAGACCTGGAGAGGCGTACAAGCCACAGTGTCTTGCACCCACTGTGAAATTTGGTGGAGAATCAGTGATGATCTGGGGGTGCTTTAGCAAGGCTGGAATCAGACAGATTTATCTTTGTGAAGGACGCATGAATCAAGCCACGTACAAGGGTACCCTGGAAGAAAACTTGCTTCCTTCTACTCTGACAATGTTCCCCAACTCTGAGAATTGGTTGCCCCATGCCACACAGTCAGGTCAATCAAGTGTGGCTAGAGAACCACAAGATTAAGACCCTGTCATAGCCAGAGAAAATTGTATGCTCATAAGCCATCAAACAAAGCTGTGCTGCTTTAATTTTTTTTCCCAGGAGTGGCATAAAGTCACCCAATAGCAATGTGAAAGACTGGTGGAGAGCATGCCTATATGCATGAAAGCTGTGACTAAAAATCAGGGTTATTCCACCAAATATTGATTTCTGAACCCGTTCTAAGTTAAAACATTAGCAATGTGTTGTTTAAAAATGAATATGAACTTATTTTCTTTGCCTTATTCAAGGTCTGAAAACGCTGTATCTGTTTTGTTATTTTTACCAGTTGTCATCTTCTGCAAATAAGTGCTCTAGAATAATAATATTTTATTTGGAATTTGGGAGAAATTTTATCAGTAGATTATAGAATAAAGCAAAAATGTTAATTTTGCTCAAACACTTACCTATAAATAGTAAAACCAGGGAAACTGATAAGTTTGCAGTGGTCTCTTATTTTTTTCCAGAGCTGTGTATGTCTATATACAGTATGTGTATATATTTGTTTATGTGTATGTATGTGTGCACATATATATTTACACATATTTAAACATTTAAACATACACACATACAAATATTTAGACATATATATATATATATATATATATACATGTATGTGTGTGTGTGTATACACACACACTATGGAGCCCTTCCCAGTGAAACACCTTGTCATATACCATATCCCTTTAAAACCCTTTTAAAACATTTTTGCCAATATAAATCTTGTATTTTTATTTAAAATGTGTATATATGAGTGTAAAACGTTATTTTATTATGTTTCACATGTGTTTTGTGAACATTTTACTTTAACCCTGTCTACTACAGGTCTCAGATCCCACTAATTCTTCTAGCGCTATTTTGTCTTTCACTGAAATATAGAGTGCGCTAAAGAGATGCTGGTCGTGCTAAACCTTCTCTGGTAAATCTGTTTTACCATGGACTTTTAATATCAATTTGCGTGTTTATTTTAGCGTGGTCCAGCAATATTGATATTGCGCCCCATGCTATCATTAGCGCTCCACTTGTAAACTGGGCCTAGATATGTAGCTAAAGCCCTGAAATATTATGTGTAGACAGATTATTTCTTTGTTTTGCCGTGAGGACCTAGAAAATCCTCACTTTCCTGATCGTGCTGATCAGCTATTGTCCTGGCATACCTGGCAGTGGGGAAGACTCATCATTTCCCTACTTATGGGCAATCGGCCATGAGACCTTACTCAAACAGCTATGTGAAGTTGTTACTTGATGCACATTACATATCCCAATGAAGTTTTATATTATTTTGTTTATTGTTAACATCCTATTTTTATTTGTATCCAGCTTCCTAATATCCCTGTTTGTCACCAGACCAATATATTTTCCCTTGTAATAATATTCAGTGCTGTTGCTATGAACATGAGAGAAAATTAGTTGTTTGTACTCAGATTTAAATCACTTTCTTCAAGCTCTCAGTAACAGCACATAAGTCCTTCCTGGCTTGGTGGTTCTTTTCAGACTTGGCTGATATTTTTTTTCTTCTCTTTTACCTTTTCCCTTCATTGAAACAAGAAGTAGTCAGGAGGAGAAGGCATTTTCTGTTAAACAGTTTTTGCTTTTAACCAAGTGCTTAATATTAATCCAATGGTCATAAATCATATCCAGCTTAATGTGTTGTCAGTCAGGATGAGTAGGAACAGATTTCATGTTAAGTAAAAAATGTTTTTACTTACATTATCGGTTATTTGCATCTTACAATTTATGGCCAAACCTTAAAGGGACACTGAACCTAAATTTTTTCTTTCGTGACTCAGATAGAGCATGCAATTTTTTTTTTTTTAATTTCTATTTATTAGGATTTTATACATTGAATATTACATGAAAAATAAAACAAATGAGTTACATTTCCGAAAAAGATTACATAAAAAGCAGAGCAGTTACATCCAACAAACAGATCAGTTTTGACTGTTATGTCACAGAACAAAGAAAAGCATCCAATTAACATATTGGTTTGAGTAAACATACACAAGATAAACAAATCACATATGATTATATAGCTTTTTTTTTTTTCTACCTTTTATTAAATTAAATTCTTCACTTGTTTAAGTACTGAATCCCTCCCTCCCTATCCTACCCCCTCATCTTCTTCTCTCTTAAGTTACATTAAAAAAAAAAGGAAAAAAAAAGAAAAAGAAAAAAAAAAGAAGGGGATTGGGGGGAAAGGAATTCCCCCCCTTCTCTCTATCACCCCCCGCCCCCCCCCCCGCCACGACCCCAATTCTAAAGTCCTAGATGATAAAAATTATCACTTTTTGTTGCATTAGTCAGATGACCTTGAGTTAGGCTGATTAGTTCGTGGAGGGTCTCTTTACCAAAGATTGAGCAATATCAGCTCTGAGTTCCTAAACGGAAAGATTATCGTTTCTATTTCGTTGGTCAGATATCCTTTAATAAAGGCTGACCACTTCATAAAAAAATTTTTTATGTCGCCTTCATTGTCAATATTAGTATCTCTTTGCTCAATCATGCATTGTTTCTTTAAACAATTTCTCACCTCTGAGATTGAAGGGGACCCTGAATCCTTCCAATACTTAAGAATCAAATATCTAGAAGCTAAAATTGTGAGGGTAATTCATTTTTCCTGAGGTTGTTGCCTTTCCCCCGGTTGAGCGCAAAATATGATCTGTGGCAAGGAGAGGACCAGAGGGGAGATTACCAAATTCTTGTTAATCCAAAATTCTATTTTATACCAAAATTGACGTACTTTCGGGCAATTCCAAAACATATGCAACATATCTGCTGCAGAAAGGGAGCACTTGGGGCAGTCACTGAAATCTGAGTTATGTATTTTGTAGCCTAAAGCTGGAGTAAAATATGTTCTGTGTAAAATTTTTAGGTGTGCTTCCCTCCATGTAGCAGAAAGAGTGGCCCGGGATACCCTTACAATTGACTTCTGCACGCTATGCGAATCTATGGATTCCAAAGGAATAAGCCTGGACCAAACCAACGCTAATTGTTCTAATATTGGAATTCCTTTGTTGAAGTTGAGGAGTGCATAGCAAGGGGTTATAGACATACATCCTACTTTAATCAGAGTTAGCCAGTTTTCCAGTTTACCTAAGTTCCAAGACAAACCACTATTCCTAGCTATCCTTGAACAAAAATGTCTGAGCTGTAAATATGCAAAAAACTCCTTGTGTGATATATTAAATTCGTTTTTCAGATGTTCAAATGTTTTTATAACATTTGAGTCTTTTTCAAAGAATTGCCGGACTTTTCCAAGTCCTTTTTGGGACCATCTGTCAAACGTGGCCATTTCCAAGCCGGGTTGAAACTTGGGATTCCCTTTTATTGGGAGGTACTGGGAGACACTGCAGTCAATTCTTAAGGCGGCCCCTATTTTCCACCAGGCTTTGATGGGATTCAAGAGGCTTTTAAGCTTCTTTATCTCAGGGGGTAAAGATTTGGGTTCGCAATGAGCCAGGCCAATTGGGAGAAATGGGTGGCAAATGTTAACCTCGAGCGATATATTTGTGAGATAGTTTTTGGAATGGATCCAATCTGTAACAGTTCGTGCAAGGAAGGCTAGATTGTAATGCCTAATATCTGGCAAGGCTAGGCCCCCATGTTCTTTGGCTAGAGTTAATTTTGTTATAGAGATTCTCAACTTCTTCCCTTGCCAGAGAAATTTTCTAACTGCTTTGTTGAGCAACCGGATATCCTTTCCATATAATATTAATGGGGTGTTTTGTAAAACGTATAGAAGTTTCGGGAGGAGAACCATTTTGTAGAGAGCTATTCTCCCAGAAAGTGAAATGGGTAGGCTCTGCCAGGTTTTTAATCTATCACAGATCATTGTCAGGATAGGTGTTATATTAAATTTATAAAGATCGTTGAATCTTACTGGAATAATAATTCCAAGGTATTTGAACGATTCGGAGACCTTTCTGAGTGGGCTATCTTTAATTGAGTCAGTGGTCTTTTTTAAACAAAATAATTCGGACTTAGAAGTATTAACTGTATACCCAGAGAATGAGCCAAATTGATCTATGATGCTGAACAATTTGGGTATATTTACCTTTGTGTTTGAGATGTAAAGAAGAATATCGTCCGCATATAATGCAGCTTTTATTTCATGTTCGCCGATTCTGATGCCCTCAATGTTCTGTCTGATCCTTATTGCTAGTGATTCTATGGCAATATTAATCAGAAGGGGGGACAGGGGGCAACCCTGTCGCATTCCCCTTTCAATGATAATATCAGAGGATAAAGAATTATTCACTATAAGTCTAGTATGAGGACATGTATATAGATTCTTTATGAAGTTAGGGAAATTGTCCCTAAACCCAAATTTGTTTAAAGAGGTGAAAAGATGACTGAAACAAACTGAGTCAAATGCTTTAGCCGCATCAATGGCGACTATTGCAAGATCTTTATTGTCCCCTGTCCCCTCCTCTCTTGTCTGAAAAAATTCAGACACCAGCAGAACTTCCCGAATCTTAGAAGCAGAATTTCGTCGATGTATGAACCCTGCTTGGTCATTGTGAATAATATGTGGAAGACCGCCTTGCAGTCTACGTGCCAAGATTGAGGCAAGAATCTTGTAATCTGAATTTAAAAGGGCTATGGGTCGATAAGAATCCTTGTGATTGGGGTCCTTGCCTCCTTTAAGAAGTAGAGTTGTGAAAGAAGCGGAAAAATCAGCTGGTATGAGTTTGCCCGTGATAAAGAAATCATTATACGTATTACATAGATAAGGAGTTATCTCTTGAGTTAAGATCTTATAAACCTCATTGGGGATGCCATTGGGGCCTGCTACTTTATTCATAGATAGTTCGGAAATTTTGCTAATTTCCTCATTGGATATCGGGCTATTTAAGACAGAGTTTATTTCTGTTGTAATTGTAGGACAAATGATCTGACTCCAAAATCGTTCAGACTGGCCCTTGTCCTCTGTTTTTGCCGAGTAAAGTTCACTATAGTATTTAGTAAATGCTTCTAAAATGTCGTCTGCTTTAACCAGTGCCTTCCCTAAATGGAAAATTTTATCAATCCTGGGGGGCTTGTTGTCACCTTTAACTAGTTTGGCTAGTAACTTGCCAGATTTATTGCCAAACCGATAAAGCTTGGCCTGAAACTTCAGTTCTCTTTGTGTTTCGATTAATAAGGCCACAGCGTCTCTTTCGCTCTTGGCTTTTATGTATTTAGCCCAAAAAAAGGGTGTTCTCTGCACTAAATGACTGTTGTATGCATTTATCACAAAATTTGTGGCCTCTTTCTCTCTCTTTTTCATTTTTTTCGAGATCATAGCGGCATATGCCGTTATTTCCCCCCTTATGACTGCTTTAGCAGCTCCCCAAAAGATCTCCGGACGATCTACATATTCAGAGTTAAATAAAAGGTATTCCTTAAATCTATCAACTAGATGTTTTTTAAATTTAGGGTCATTAACCAGAAAATATGGAAAAGAAAACCTTACAGATGAATTTGTATGACGGTTAAGTTGTAATTCTAGGAAGATAGGAGAATGATCAGATAAGATTACAGGAGTTATTCCTGCCGTAGTTTTCGATGTACATAATCTGTCATCAATTAGAAAAAGGTCTATTCTGGATAGAGTTTTATGAGCCCGGGAGAGGCGGGTATAATCTCGGACGTCCGGATTTTGGATTCTCCAAATATCCTTGACGGCAAGATTATGGGTTAAAGTTTTAAATAATTTTGTTTCAAGATTGTCCCTTTTTTGTTTTATTTGTTTGTTAACCTGCCGCAATCTATCCAGGGGGGACTGCGGGGCCATATTGAAATCGCCTCCTATCACCACAAAACCTTCTGAGTAAAGTAGTATTTTAGATTGTAGCATATCCCAGAACTCATAATCTAATTTGTTTGGTGCATACAGGTTACAAAGAGTGAATAATTGGCCTTGGATTTTAATTTTTGCCAGTACAAATCTCCCCTCTGGATCCCTTTCAGAATGAACTAATTCATGTTCCAACCTCTTTCCAATTAATATGGCTACCCCTCTTTTTTTTCCAAAGCTGGGGGAGGCAACAACCTCCTTTACCCAAGAACTTTTCATTTTTTTGGTTTCATCTATATTTAGATGTGTTTCTTGCAAAAATGCAAGATCCGCCTGCATTTTTCTCAGGTGGGAGATGATTGCCTTCCTTTTAATAGGAGTCGAGATACCTCCTATATTCCATGATACTATTTTGAGTGTATCTAATCTCTTAGTCATCCTTTAATTTATCTATGATAACTTGGCAGGGGCAGGGACGGGAGGCAAGGAGGAGGGGAGGGAAGAAGAAGAGAAAAAAAAAAAAAAAGGGGGGGGGGAGAAAAAAGAAAAAATCAATTCGATCATATCTCAATTCGACCCTCAGCAGGAGAACCTTCCCTGCTGAGTTCTTGACCCTGTTGTTGACCTCTTTAGAGGTCATCTTTGTCCTACTGAGCTCCATACCTACTCAGTGGGAGTCTGATGAATCTGGTTAACCTAATATTTGTTTATTATTGACTAACTGGAGCCACTTTGTGCTGCAGATTCTATTTCAGAAAAAAAAGTTTCGGCTTCATGTGCATTTTCATAAAAGTATACTTTGTCTCTGACAGTTATTTTTTACTTTGTCTCTGACAGTTATTTTTAGTTTAGAAGGATATAACAATGTGGCTTTAAAGCCTCTTTGGATCATTTTTGTGCAGATAGGTGCCAATTCTCTTCTTCTTGAGGATGTCTCAACAGAGAAATCCTGGAACAAGAGAATCTTGGCACCCTCTAGACTGATTGGTTGTTTCTTCTTAAATTGTTGGAATATGTTTATTTTGTCAAGATAGTTCAAAAATCGCACTATCACTGGTCTGGGCCTATTGTTTGTTTTGTTGTCAGTCGGAGATGGACCTATTCTATGAGCCCTCTCTATTATTATATGAGAACTAGGCATTCCTAGGAGTTGGACAAGGGTCTCAGTAACAAAAAGGGAGAGGTCTTCATATTTTTTATCTTCAGGTATCCCAATAATCCTTAAATTATTTCTACGGGATCTATTTTCTAGATCCTCCATTTTCAACATTAATTTTTGGATTTTGGTATTGTTTTCCTCTAGGGTAGTGCTGTGTGTAATAGTGAGGTCCTCAAGGTCAGAGACCCTCTGTTCTGCCTCTTGCAATCTGTTTGAGAATTGCCTAATTTCCTGGGAAAGTTGTGCTATATCTTGCTTTATCTCAGATTTTAAGGTATCAAACTTGGGAGTTAGCGCTTCAGAAATATTAGAAACCAGATTTTGAATATTTAAAGCTTCTATAGCAGGGTTAGTAATAGGTGCAGTAGTATCTGATAGATTTTCGGAGACCCCTTTTGACTTTTTGTCTTTATGTCTACCTGCCATACTTGGAGAGAGAGTTCTAGGGGAAGTGTTTAAAAATTTGTCCATAGGACAGATGTCAATTGTGAGAAGGAAGTGGAGTAATTTGCTAAGAGAAGGAGAAAAAAAAAGAAGAAAAAAAAAAAAAAAAAGGAAGAACAAGACAAGCCCCTTTGTGCTGTTAGCCTGTTAAACCAGGGTGAAGGAGACGTGAATTATATTGGTGTCAAGATGTGAAATATGGTGATGTGGGAAAATAGTTTGGTGTAATATTGCCGTGGAGGAAGAGAAGAAAAAAAAAAAAAAAAAAGGAGGAGGAGGGGGGGGAAAGAGGGGGAGAAAAGACAGGGGGCTAAGTGCGTATAAGGATGGTGTGTTAATGTCCAGTGAGGACAGAGTGAAGGAAAAAAAAGAATGAGTGAATTAATTGGATATCTAAAGTGAAGGTGATACTAAACCAAGGTAGTGAATGTCGTGAGAAAAAACAATTAATGTGATTACTTCATGAAGTGAAGAAGGAATTGTGGAGGGGAAAAAAAAAAAAAAGAAAAGAAAAAGGGAAAGAAAATAGGAAAGGAAAGAAAGGAAAGGAGGAAAAAGTGTGGAAGAAGTAACAATTAATAAAGTTTCAATTTGTAAGAAGTAGCCCCCAACAAAGTGAGATACAATTACTTTCAGACCAGCAAGGCCGAGTTTAATCGCAGAACTTTAGCTTATTTTTTCTTTTTTTTTTCCTTTATCTTCCGTTTCTCCTCTCCCCTTCCCCTCCCTATAAATCTAATTGGTAGGAGTAGTTTAAATCCCTTTGAACCTGGAACTCCAGCTTAATTTTATGTGACTCTGAAAACAATAGTGACTGGTGCTATATAAAAAATTATTGGAATTACAATTGTTTGAAAAAGAAAGCTTTAAACACTCTCTACAAGAGCTAAAATTAATAGAGACCCTTTGCCAGGTGTGTATAAGGCAGTGCGACTTTTACAGGGAGATATGGTAGAATAGCGGATAAGCAGTTTGTGAGTTTCTTAAGTGGCTATGCCCAGGGTTAGATCAGACAATCTTTAGTAGAGAAAACAATGTTCACAGAATATTATCATTTATATCCAACATCAATAAATTAATATTGGTAATAATGAGAAAAAAAAACAGAACAAAAAAAAAAAAAAAGAAACAAGATCAGTTGCCCAATTCAACTAGACATAATTATACCTATGTTCAATTTTCAAAATTGCAAGGGCGTTTTTTGTAACTTGTTTTATAGGGCCCCGAATAAAAGATTAGGCACAGCAGTACTATACAAAAGATGAGAACAAGTTAGTTAGAGGAACAGAATTGTTATTTTAAAATAACATACCAGGGGTAACATATGAGGGAAATAAGAAGTAATTGGCAAGTAAATGGCGTGTGATGCGCATCTGTACAAGTGGACGTTTCTTATATCCTGCTATTAATCTTTACCCTCCTTTCATTTACCTATATCTTTTCTTCCTTCTATTTTAATGGGGTTAAGCTAGATGTAAACTAGATATTCTGAAGAATATTTGCTCCCTACCTCTTCCCCCCTATACTTAAACCACTGGTTTAAAAAATGATCCTTCTTAGCAACCTAAGAAAGCCCCTCATATAAACTTTTGTAACATAGATGCTGTTTTCAACTATTACCAAGAGTAGCAGGTCTTATATCAGTGCCCAAAATAATTCCTGTGCTATCCCAAACACACCAAGTTTTTCTAAGGGAAAGAGGATACTGTAAAATTGGTAAAAGGTTAAAGCAGAGTGGAATTGTAGCTTATACCAACATACTTGAATTTAGATGACAAAACAGAACAGGTATATTGTTAGCAGTGTGAAAAAACGTGAACACAGTGAATATTAAGACAAAGTTAGTCTGTAGGCAGTATACTAAGGTTGATTAGAAAACATTCTTCTGATAGTTCAGTCCCTTTATTGAAGCAGTTTATAGTGAACAGGGGAGGAAAGTGATGAAGCCAGAGGCAAATGGAAGAGATTAATGACTTATGCAGCTTAGCAAAAAAAAAAAAAAAAAAAAAAAAGCATATAGATCACACTTAGTCCACCTGGCTTCCTTATCCAAGTATGGGAATATAAATGTTCAGGAAAGCGTGCTTTTAATTTTATGCTGCCAAAGTTTTCAAATTAAATAGAGACTTCCCTTTGGGTATTGCCCTTTCTTTCGGTTAAATGACTGATTTATTTAGTGCACAGGCTAGATCGAAGTACAATAGTCATTTAATGTGCACCTCAACAGAGAGGGAGTACCTTATACCTTGCAGCTCGGTGCAATGGTATTATTAAATCCTGCACATTCAGCAGCCAGGCTGACAATTCAAGCCAGCATTGTAGATATCTTCCTTCCTCGGGAGGATCAGGCACCCGAGTTACTTCACTGGCCCGGGATGACTGAGCGATACTTGCGGGTAGAAAGCTGCCACTAATCCACCAGCAGCATCGGTGTGTGGAAAACACAAGGCAGCAGCCGCTTCCGCACCACGCCAATGGGCAGCGCGGCGCCGGTCCAGCAACGTGACCAGTCGGCGCCCCGATGGTCCAAGTTCACCACTTCAGGCGCAAGACGGGGGAGCAGCGGCCTATCCTCTTCCCACCCAGGCCCAGGAAGGAACCTGGTAAGATTAGGCGATAGTTGAAGCAGCACTTTGTTGGTGCGTTGGGCCACTGATGGACCGGGAGTCTTCTTACAAAGTGTAGGTTTTTTAGGTAGGCTCCAAGAATCACAGGTCTTTAGGCAAACAGCTGCAAAGGCAATATCCCGTTCACCTCCTCACGCAGCACCGGTGGGAGGGGTGAGGGAGAGCAGCCAGTATTTACTGTTTGATGTCCGCAGAGGACTAGGGTTAAGATGGTAGCGGCCAAGAAATGAGAAGTGCGGTGCGCTGTAGTTGCACCGCTATGGAACCGGGATCCAGTTGCCCTTGGATAGGTAGCCTCCCAGGACAGGGGTTTGGCGCGAAAGTTGCCGCTAGTGGCTACAGTGGAGGTCTAGAGAGAGCGTGCTCACAGCGTGTCCTGCACTCAGTCTCCTCCCCCGGAACCAGCAGAGCATGCAATTTTAAGCAACTTTCTAATTTACTCCTATTATCAATTTTTCTTCATTCTCTTGCTATCTTTTTTTGAAAAAGAAGGTATCTAAGCTAAGGAGCCAGACATTTTTTGGTTTAGGATTCTGGACAGCACTTGTTTATTGGTGGGTGAATTTATTCACCAATCAGCAAGAACAACCCAGGTTGTTCACCAAACATGGGCCGGCTTCTAAACTTGCACTCTTACTTTTCAAATAAAGATACCAAGAGAATGAAAGGGACATGAAACCCAATTTTTTTTCTTTCATGGTATAGACAACTTTCTAATTTACTTCTATTTTCTAATTTGCTTCATTCTCTTGATATTATTTGCTGAAAAGCATATCTAGATAGGTTCATTAGCTGCTGACTGGTGACTGCACATAGATGCCTCATGTGATTGGCTTTTCCCATGTGCATTGCTATTTCTTCAACAAAGGATATATAAAAAATGAAGCAAATTAGATAATAGAAGTAAAATGGAAAGTTGTTTATAATTGTATTCTCTACTAGAATCATGAAAGAAAAATGTTGGGTTTAGTGTCCCTTGAAGAAAATTTGTTAATAGAGTAAATTAGAAAGTTGCTTAAAATTGCATGCTGTATCTGAATCACAGAAAAAAAAACTGTGGGTTCAGTGTCCCTTTAATGACAGTCATATTATATACTTATGAGTTTGTTTTCCTAAATGAATTCAATCAGATGAAACAGACTCATCATTTCATCTTGTCCTGAAAATGTTGTAAGTTTGCTTATACAATACAAGTTATAGGTATTTATTTATTAAGCTGTTAACAGTACATCATTTCACCATCTAAACATGAATGAGCAGACAAAAGATGATTCATTCAGTAATCGAAATTTCTCTCCCTAGGAAAGTCCTCTATAGATACCCTCCAGGTCATTACTATATCTGTTCCTGTTATTTCTATTCTTATTGCCAATATTAGCCAATCACATGTTTAGCTCATATTAATGTTTTGGTTCAGAACATTCACCATTTTAGTGGTATTTTTGTTATCTCCATCTACAGTAATGGGACCTGTATTATTATTGCCTCCCACATTGTGTGTTTTGTGCAGGCAGTGCTGTGTGGGAACGGAACTTGTTGATTGGCTTATGCAACAAAGTTCTTGCGTTCATTCTCGGTCACAAGCTGTGGGCATGTGGCAGGTGCTGCTTGAGGAAGGTGTTCTCAACCATGGTAAGATCCCTTCATGCTTCTAATACGAAGAACGTTCTAGCCACAATGTGTAACATGCAACCAATTTAAATAAATCTATATTTTTACAAATAGTCTTATAAATTAATAGCAGAGGACGTAGCAATTTATATTTTTAAAAGGAAAAAAGGGACAAAAAGTTAAAATTAAACTATCATAATTCAGATAGACCACACTATTTTAATCAACTTTTCAATGTAATTATTTTGTCAAATTTGTTTTGTTCCCAGAAGCAACAATGCAATAGTGGGATTTAACTGCTGATTGGTGGCTGCACATATATGCCTCTTGTCATTGGCTCACTCATTGTGCTCAGCTAGCTCTTAGTAGTGCATAGCTACTCCTTCAACTAAGGATACCAAGAGAATTAAGTAAATGTCATAATACAAGTAAACTGGAAAGTTATTTAAAGTTGTATGCTCTATCTAAGTCGTGAAAGACAAATTTTGTTTTTCACGTCCCTTTAAAGAGATTCATAACTTGAGTGTTCACCCTTAGGGCCCAATGAACTAAAGTTCTTCACTCTGATGAGATTATCTAAGAAGTTTCCTCAGTACTGTGAGGGCACCCAAATGTTTAAAGGGACAGTCTACACTAGAATTGTTATTGTTTTAAAAGATAGATAATCCCTTTATTACCCATTCCCCAGTTTTGCATAACCAACACAGTTATATTAATATACTTTTAACCTCTGTGATTATCTTGTATCTAAAGGCTGTGACACACTGCAAGCGATGCGGCGCGAGGCGAAGCAGCTGCTTCGCTCCGCATCGCTTCTGAAGATCAAATATTTCATCTCTAAACGCTCAGCTACGCGACCTGACGCAGCAGAGTGCTCAGAGATGAAAAGGCAGGACACACTGAGCGCGCACAGCTGCACCTACACGCTGCACGTCGCTCCGCTTGCAGTGTGTCACAGCCTTAAGTCTCTGCAAACTGCCCCTTTATTTCAGTCCTTTTTACAGGCTTGCAGTTTAGCCAATCAGTGCCTGCTCCCAGATAACTTCATGTGCACGAGCACAGTGTTATCTATATGAAACACATGAACTAACACCCGCTAAGAAATTAGCATATGAACATCCTAGGTTAAGCTTTCAACTAAGAATACCAAGAGAACAAAGCAAAATTGGTAATAAAAGTAAATTGGAAAATTGTTTAAAATTACATGCTCTATCTGAATCATGAAAGTTTTTTTTTGGCCTAGACTGTTCCTTTTAATAAAGGCAAATTTTAGTTTGAGAACTCTGTGCCGCAAGTTTTTGATCATCAAGCCCATAGTGAGATGTTTAGATTTTTTTTAAAACATGAAATGAATATATTTTATCAGCTTTCACTTGGTAGGAGCTTTAAAGGACAAGTAAATACAGTAGATTTTATTAATCAACAAATGCATGAAACAAAGACAATGCAATAGCACTTAGTCTGAACTTCAAATGAGTAGTAGACAAATTTCAAAATTATCCCCTGTATCATGTGACAGCCATCAGCCAATCACAAATGCATATAATATATTCTGTGAATTATTGCACATGCTCAATAGGAGCTGGTGACTCCAAAAGTGTAAATATAAAAAGTCTGTGCACATTTTGTTAATGGAAGTAAATTGGAAAGTTGTTTAAAATTGCTGCTCTATCTGAATCATGAAAGGTTAATTTTGACTTGATTGTCCCTTTAATCTTGGCGAAATATGCTATTTGCACAGATGCATTCATCGTTCGCCATTTGGAGGCTATGAAATATTCCTCAACATTATATGAAGGAATTTAGTTATCACCAACAAAGTTACAGTAACATAAAAGTTGTGCTTGCAATACATACTGTATCAGTGCATATCATAACTAATTACAAACTTACAATATACTTGCATTGGTAATAATGTTTGTTTCATCACTTTAACTAATCTAAAGAATGAAGCAAATTAGATAATAGAAGTAAATTGGAATGTTGTTTAAAATTGTATTCTCTGTCTGAATTCTGAAAGAAAAATGTTGTGTTTAATATCCCTTTAATTAAAGTATAATAATTATACGTACTATCATTTAACAATTCCAAAAGTTCAGTGTTCCAATTTTGAAAAATAGTATATATTTAATGAAATGTAAAAATATTTATCACATTTGTTTTTCTTTTTTATTTAGTTGATCAGGAATATTACTTCCAAGACAAGTACCTTTTTTATCGCTTTCTGGATGACGAACATGAAGATGCGCCAATTCCAACAGAGGAAGAGAAGAAAGAAAGTGATGAAGACCTCCAGGATACATTTCTTCTTTTGTCTCAAATAGGACCAGATGCTCACATGAGAATGATTCTCAGAAAACCGTAAGCTTTATCTTCTTCATGACAGTTTCAAAACTTCATTTAATGTCAAATCATGTAATGATTCGTTTAGCTATTTTAGGAATGGTATACAATCTGGTGCGCCAATCAGACTTTTCAATTATGCCCCTGTATTGCATTAAAGGTGTGATCATTTTGTGCTAATTTTGCACGGTTCAGAATAGTTCTAGTAAATGTTTTGTGTATATGTGGATGTATTTGCATAAAAGGCTCCATAACAAAATGTTTCCGGCCTTTGGGACAAAAATAACACACAAGTAACCAGCCCTTTTTCAGTAGCAGGCATTTATTAAAAAAAAGCACACTTATGTTGTGATGAGAGCAGATAACATATCTTTAACAAATTGATTTGGGCATTTGTTGTTAATAAGGTTATTGAATATAAAGCTAATTAATGTCAGCGATTACTTCAAGTGATGGTAAACTTTTCCCTTTGTGTAATCAGATCAGGAATGTTAGGGATATTTCAGATGGAGTTTAATTAATCAGTTGAAATGAAGGTGCATTATAACATACTTTTTAATGTAGATATGAAATTGTAATACCCTGTGCTCCTGCCGCCTCACTTTTATTGGTGATCTAAAGGTTTGAATTGTTCTCCAACCAGCGCTCTAGCCGTACAGAACTTTTGTTGTAGCTAGAGCACTGATTAGAGAACATTTCAAACCGTTAGCTCATTTTTGTTTACTAATTAATATCAAATACAAACGTAGTTGAAAATACAAACACAAGTTTTTGATCAGTATAATAAGCACACCTAAAAATATGTTTGGTTACATATTCCAGATGAATGCAACACTGCCCAATGTATTAAAGTGCAGTTCATGCAAAATGGAGGACATCTGTTGAAGGGAAACACAGCAAGCATCCTGTGCTCTGATGAATCAGTCACAGGGCAATGATATCAGGAACGGAGTAGGCAGAAGGAATATAGTCACAGGGCCGGCCCTATCCATTGCGGGGCCCAAGGCAGGATTGAAAAATGGGGCCCCCTTTATCCCCGCCCCAACCACGCCCAATCTCCGCCCCTAACTCCGCCCGATCTCCACCCTAACCCAGCCCAATCTCCGTCCCTAACCCCGCCCAATCTCCGCCCCTAACCCGGCCCCACCTTATTTTTTATGGTTTTTCTTATGATAACAACATTACAGAGATGCCACACACAGATACACTTCTATACACAGGTACATAGATATACATATACAGGTGTAAACACACAGAGCCCCCACACAGAGCCCCCCCACACACACACAGAGCCCCCACCACCACACACACAAATAGCCCACACACACAGCCAACACTAATAATAATAATGCATGCAGTCGACATACCATGCAATGATGCAAAATGATTGTTACAAAAAAAGTTCAGCGTGTGTATCAGCGCTGTCTGTGCACAATCACAAGGTCACCCAACATGATCCTGCTCTATTTTTGGAAAGACATTAGGGCATTCGCAAGGTTTCAAGTGTTTAAATGGAAGAAATTCTTCATAAAGCATTCAAGATCTCATTCAAAATTCAAACAGGAAAATGTAGGGAGCTGCAAGTCATTCAATTGAGTAAAATGACATTGCCTACTCTAGATAGACACTAGTCAAGCAAGATATATTTAATACATACAGCAATATTCCATACTCAATGCTATTTAATTAAAGACTACCAACATTTTTTCACTCAATTAAATGCTCATTAAAGATTATGTTTAAAGACATGGCAAGGGACCTGTTTATTCATATTATTCAATATTACCAATTTTAATAAAGGAAGGTACTGAATGTTAAAACACATTCACTATGAAATTAATCCACTTTATATCAATTAAAAGATATCAGTTAAAACTTTAATCTTTAAATTATTATTATTAGTGAGATCAAAGCACATACAGGATGTATTAACTAAACGCAACTCTTCATCTATGTCATTAGTTAAAGGAGGGGGATATCATATAATGCTTGTTACCCTGCCTAACTCCCCATTTTATCTCTAATTCCAATCCACCAAAAACTTTCACCCACGCCCCTAAGGGTTAATTTTTCAGCTATCACACCGCAGTGCATAAAACCTGTCAGCTGCAATACTAGCCCATGATATCCGGATTACAACAGACAGCATCTGCTGCAGGCAAGGCTGGGTGATGTTCTTGACATTGCATACAGCATCTAAGGATCACATAACTTTTTGTTTGAAGTACTGTGATGTGCAGGCATAATCAGCCACCCCGACCCAGTATCATTACACTGTCACAACGCTTACCACTAACAAACCTACTCCTACGGTCCTACCGCTACCTGCACCAGACATTCTTCCTCATCTGCAGAATGGATTGCCTTGCCTGCTTAGATAAAGGTACCAACCTCCCCATGAAAATGCAGCATTTTACATGGGGAGGTTGGTACCTTTATCTAAGCAGGCAATCCATTCTGCAGATGAGGAAGAATGTCTGGTGCAGGTAGCGGTAGGACCGTAGGAGTAGGTTTGTTAGTGGAAAGCGGTGTGACAGTGTAATGATACTGTGTCAGATCGTACATGGTTATGTATATATTTAAGTCATACATGTCAAAGATAACAGAAAAAATGACAATCAAGAGCAAGAAAAAAAATACATTAATACTGTAAGAAAGAGAACAGCAACTTGCAGTCAATGGAGATAAACAGCCTAACGATTTTCCTTCCAAAATACCCTCTATAACAGCTGGATATTTAATTTTCATCATCTGTAAACTTATGCCCAAATCACCAAAGTTTAAAAGCTCTTCAATAACCCAAAATGAAGACTGAAATTCAGTTGTTATTAATTCTAGCACCAGCGTTATTTATTACAGTGTCCCCAGCTAATCGCACCAGCTGACAACCCGCACTCACCCTGCGCTGCCCACACCTCACCGACTGGGATGCGCTGCACCGGATCTCTACAGCACTGCCCAGCTTTAGCAGGCTCTTGGTGAATCTCTGGGCAGGATCCATGAAAACCGAGCACCGGGGGGCGTGGGAACGGGATAATAATAGGCGCTTTATCTGATGGGAGGGAAACAAGTAGATGCCGTTAGACCTGTGTGTCTAAATAGCACTAAGCATCAGAGGGGCAAGCTAGGGTAGGCAGAAAGGAATCCCCATGCCTGGCAAAGGGTTAAATATATAAGAGAAGCAAATTCAAATGTGAGTGTAGCAGGAAATTGAAAACTAGCAGAGCTGGGTGCGGGATAAAAAGAAACAAACCCCCTGGAATAAAAAGAAACAAACCCCCTGCCTTGTGTGCTCAGAGACACTAACACAATCTGTAAATGAACAGTGTAGCCTTCAGGAAGTGGAACTAGTAGTGCTGGGTTGGTATCTGCCTGACAGCTTCACTTGCTAACAGCGTCTGAGCCAGATAAATAACAAGCGTCGGGGCTGATTATGTGCACAGTGCTGATACATTTACACACCTGACTTGCACTCGCCCGGTACCTTTCGGCCTGTTCCCGCCCAGTGCCTGTCACTCCTCCTCCTCCTGTGCTTCAGCTCTGACTGCCCAGATGCACGCTCCGTCCTCACTGTGACTGAACTTTCCTTTCCCGCCGGGATTGTGAAATAAATTGCGCCGAAAAAAAATTAAAAATGGCGCCAAAAAAAAAGTCAGCGCACAACATTTTTTTTTATAAAAAAAAAAAAAAGAATTGTGTTTGAAACCGCGGGGCCCCCCTAAGTGCGGGGCCCGAGGCGGCCACCTCACCGCCACACCCAAAGGCCGGCCCTGCGTAGTCAGACAGTCCATGGTTAAAATAAGCTCAAATAAATATAGTGCGAAAACAGTAACAAAAGCTTAGTCAGAAACAGGCCAAAGTCAGTAACAATAACTAGGAAGCACAAATCAAGTCAAGGAAGCTTAAGTCAAAACTAATTGTCCAAAATAGAGAAACAAATGCCATAGTATTAATGTCTCAATAAACAAACAATCAAACACTGCACACATCAGGGAATATAAAGGTTATTGCAATGAAGGGCTGCTTAGCTTTTCCTAGGCCTCATTAAAAGCACGGTAAATCTTAATCCAGAAGGAACAGCAAAAACCCTTGTCACCAAACCCCTGTTATGACAACAAGCCCCTGACACTCTGAGCAGGTGCAATCTTATAATGCTGGTGCACAAGACAAATGCAGCGCATGTGTACAGTACTTATACTTCTGAAAACTGTGACAGTTTTTACTAACACAAGTGTATTGCAAATTTTTTTTAGCGAAACTTGAAATGCAGTCTTACAGATTTCAACTTTGACCTCTATGTCCTTTTAATAATATATTTCATGTTATTTTTTTATCATGTCATTGATAACCCCTTTGATTCTGCTAATAATTGACCCTTTAAATACCCAGGCCTGGACAGAGGAATGCAGATGACTTGGAAATCATTTTTGAAGAACTTATGCACATTAAAGCCTTATCTCATCTTTCAACCACAGTGAGTACTTAGGGTGTCATTAATAGTATTATTTTAGTAATTCTTTGTTGAATTGGAAATGTTAAGAAGAACAATCTAATGAATAGGGATAAGTAATTGGAGAGGTTAGTTGTATGCCATGGTGAAGTCAACAGGCCAGATACCTCTACAGGGTGTGTGAGCTATAGAACTGGAGATTGGTAATAGGTTTTTCTGAAAGTTTAACTTTTAAGAAATGTTTAATGTTCATCCTCAAAACACAGTTAAAGGGACAGTCAACACCAGAATTGTTGTTGTTTAAAAAGATAGATAATCCCTTAATTACCCATTCCCCAGTTTTGCATAACCAACACAGTTATATAAATACATATTTTACCCCTGTAATTACCTAGTATCTAAGCCTATGCAGACTGCCCCCTTATTTCAGTTCTTTTGACAGACTTGCATTTTAGCCAATCAGTGCTCACTCCTAGGTCACTTCACATGCATAAGCTCAATGTTATCTATGTGAAACACATGAACTAATGCCCTCTAGTGGTCAAATTGCATTCAGATAAGAGGCAGTATTCAAGGTCTAAGAAATTATCATATGAACTTCCTAGTTTTAGCTTTCAACTATGAATACCAAGAGAACAAAGCAAAATTGGTGATAAAAGTAAATTGGGAAGTTGTTTAAAATTACATGCCCTATTTAAATCATGAAAGGTTTTTTTGGACTTGACTCTCCCTTTAAGATGAGAAGCATTTACATAAATGTTACTACACCCAGTAAACAATTCTATCTAAAGAATCCCCAAGTTGTAGAACGTAAAGGAGGAAGACACTTACTGCTGATCTTCACAGCATGTTTCTGTAGAGGAAAGTTATAGAGGAACTCTTTGTATTCTCAAACTGTTAGTATCAACAACAACACAAGTCCATCCAGAACAATATGAAAACTTAATTTATGTTTTTGTAACAATATACATCATATGTGATTTGCGTACGTTCTCAGTGATGATGATAACGGTAAAGGTTGTAAAACAATGTTCTAGATGTTTAATGAAAATTAGGGTTGAGTTATACTTAACGACTGATATAATCAGTCAAAATGGTTAACATTTTTCAGTTACCACCTATCTAGTTACCAGGGAATTATATTTCTGCAGTCAACATAATAAGCAGAGATAGTTAAGAGTTAAGTTTACAGCAACACTACGCTTTTAAGATTCATTAATAGTTAAAATCCAGATAAATAACTGACATTTATAAATGAAGTAATATCATAAAGCTAAAGGATTATACTAGTGAAATATTTTAGCACATTGCATTATATTTTAAATAGATTAAATATGAGCTGCTCAATAAGAAAACCCATTAAGCATCCATCTTTTTGGTCTCTTTATATTCTTTAAAGTTACATGTAGTTGATCACTGGGACAAATTAAGCTGCAGATGTCAAAGGTGTCTGCAAACCTGATGTTAATGGGACATAGCAGTACAAAATCACATGTCAATTCATTAGAACATGTCATGTTAGCACTACTTACTCTGCAAGTCTATGTGTTTAACCTCCACAAGGGGGTTAAAAAATAGTTAAAATACCATATGGGAGCTGCAGAGAACTGCTGCTCCCAAGCCAGCCATGGCCAATGAGCCAAACAGCATCAGCAGTTTTACAACTATCAATGAACAGCTGTGCCACTGCTGCTGCTGATTGGCTTACCAGCTATGTCTTCTCTGGACCAGCAGTTCTCTGTGGCCCCTTTAACTACTGTTTAACCCCTTTATGGAGGGTAAACACACAGACTTGCAATACGTTCACTATGAGTTTAACTCATTTGGATTCCACTTATAAAGCAGCAGAGACTGCTTTAGAGGCCTTACAGTTCAGGTTTGCTTATGTGAGCCACCTCCAAGTTAAGACGCAGTGGTTACAAGAGTGATTGATAGGCCTGATTGTTCCTTCTGTGTGATTGACAGACCCTGCTCTCACGTGATTGGTCATCTGAGAGCAGTGGGCAGTATTGCACAAGCAGTTGCTTGTGTAGTAACAAATGCAGGCAGCAGAAGATCCTTGTTTGCTCAATCACTGAAAAACCAGGTCCATAAACGTGCAGGTTCTGTGGTGCTAAATAAATTAGAAGAGCATGACATGTTTGTACTATCATGTCTCTTTAAGTAAGAGGGAATATCAGCTGGGCTTGTTCCTCCCTCAGTCATGTCAACATGCTCACTAGAAAACAATAAATATCCCATCAGACTGGATCTTTAGTTACACCTGCACATATCAGTCTCACTCTGTGTTATATTCATCTCATCTCTCATTTTTTTCCTTAAAGGTGAAAAGGGAACTTGCAGGATTTTTGATCTTTGAATCTCATCCAAAAGCTGGAACAGTCTGTAAGTATAACTCTAGCAGGTGTTATTTCAGTAAATGTGAAGCTTTGCCTTTCAAGTTTATAATGTTTATCTTCATATTAAATGTGCACAAAAATCATCATTTTTTTAGTGCTTTTCCAATGAAAATTTGCTATCTGAATTCTTGAACTGCTATTTGTTTACCAGCAGCTTAAGAACATCTGTAAACGTAAAGAATAACTTTACATGTCCCACAATAGCTAATAAACGGCTAGATTACGAGTTTTGCGTTATGAGGGGTGCGGTGCTAACTTGCACGTTATTGTCACCGCTCAGTTTCCTACAGTGCTGGTATTACAGGTTTTCATAAACCCGGCATTATCAGGCAAGAAGTGAGCGTAGAGCATAATTGTGCTCCATACCGCACTCCAATACCAGTGCTGCTTAAGGCAGCGGTGAGCTGGTTTTATGTGCTCGTGCACGATTTCCCCATAGACATCAATGGGGAGAGCTGGCTCAAAAAAAGCCTAACACCTGCAAAAAAAAAGCAGCATAAGGCTCCGTAATGCAGCCCCATTGATTCCTATGGGGAAACAAAATTTATGTTTACACCTAACACCCTAACATGAACCCCGAGTCTAAACACCCCTAATCTTACACTTATTAACCCCTAATCTTCCGCCCCTGACATCACCAACACCTACATTATATTTATTAACGCCTAATCTGCTGCCCCAACATCTCCAACACCTACATTATACTTATTAACCCCTAATCTCCCGCCCCCAATGTCGCCGCAACCTACCTACGCTTATTAACCCCTAATCTGCCTCTCCGGATATTGCTGCCACTATAATAAACATATTAACCCACAAATTCTATCAGCCAATCGGAATTGAAGGGACACCATCTTGGATGACGTCATTTAAAGGAACCTTCATTCTTCAGTTGGCCTTTTAAGGGCTATTTGTAATTTAGTGTAGGTCAGGGCTTTTTTTTTTATTTTGGGGGGCTTTTTTATTTTGTTAGGGGGATTAGAGTAGGTGTAATTAGTTTAAAATTCTTGTAATTATTTTATTATTTTCTGTAATTTAGTGTTTTTTTTTCTTCGTACTTTAGATAATTTAAATTGTAATTAATTGTATTTAGTTTAGGTAATTAATTTAATTATAGTGTAGTGTTAGGTGTAATTGTAACATAGGTTAGGTTTTATTTTACAGGTAAATTTTTCTTTATTTTAACTAGGTAGTTATTAAATAGTTAATAACTATTGTACCTAGTTAAAATAAATACAAAGTTGCCTGTAAAATAAAAATAAACCCTAAGATAGATACAATGTAACTATTAGTTATATTGTAGCTATTTTAGGGTTTATTTTACAGGTAAGTATTTAGTTTTAAATAGGAATAATTTAGTTAATGATAGTAATTTTATTTAGATTTATTAAAATTATATTTCAGTTAGGGGGGGTTAGGTTTAGGGTTAGACTTAGGTTTAGGGGTTAATACATTTAATATAGTGGCGGCGACGTTGTGGGCGGCAGATTAGGGGTCAATAAATGTAGTTAGGTTACGGCGACATTGGGGGCGGCAGATTACAGGTTAATAAATATAATGTAGGGTTCGGCGATGTTGGGTGCATCAGATTAGGGGTTCATAAGTATAATGTAGGTGGCGGCGGTGTCCGGAACGGCAGATTAGGGGTTAATAATATAATGTCGGTGATGTCGGGGGCGTCAGATTAGGGGTTAATAAGTGTAAGATTAGGGGTGTTTAGACTCGGGGTTCATGTTAGGGTGTTAGGTGTAGACATAAAATGTATTTCCCCATAGGAATCAGTTTTGCAGGTGTTAGGTTTTTTTCAGCCGGCTCTCCCCCATTGATTCCTATGGGGAAATCGTGCACGAGCATGTTTTACCTGCTCACCGCTACCGTAAGCACCGCTGGTATTAAGGTGAGATGTGGAGCTAAATTTTGCTCTTCGCTCACTTTTATGCGAATAACGCCGGGTTTGTAAATACCGTAATACCAGCGTTGTCTGCAAGTGAGCGGTGAGGGAAAACTGCTCGTTAGCACCGCACCCCTGTTAACGCAAAACTCATAATCTAGGTTTTAGGGTTTATTTTACAGGCAAGTTTGTATTTATTTTAACTAGGTAGAATAGTTACTAAATAGTTATTAACTATTTACTAACTACCTAGTTAAAATAAATACAAATTTACCTGTAAAATAAAACCTAACCTGTCTTACACTAACACCTAATCTTACACTACAATTAAATAAATTAAATTAATTAAATACAATTACCTAAATTACAAAAAAACAACAATAAATTACACAAAATAAAAAACAAATTATCAGATATTTAAACTTATTACACCTAATCTAATAGCCCTATCAAAATAAAAAGCCCCCCCCCTTCCCAAATAAAAAAACCCTAGCCTAAACTAAACTACCAATAGCCCTTAAAAGGGCCTTTTGCGGGGCATTGCCCCAAAGAAATCAGCTCTTTTACTTGTAAAAAAAAATACAAACAGCCCCCCCAACAGTAAAACCCACCACCCACACAACTAACCCCCCAAATAAAATCCTAACTAAAAAAACCTAAGCTCCCCATTGCCCTGAAAGGGCATTTGGATGGGCATTGCCCTTAAAAGGGCATTTAGCTCTATTGCTGCTTAAAACCTAATCTAAAACTAAAACCCACCCAATAACCCTAAAAAAAACATACACTAACCCCCGAAAAAGTAATATCGGTGCTATGGAAGTCCCATTGAAAAAAAGACTTTACGCAAATTGCGTAAGTTAATTTGCGTTAAGGCCAAAAAAGTGTGCGGGACATCTGTACCTACAAGACTCATAATAGCAGCGGTAGTGAAAAAAACACAATTTATGTAAGAACTTACCTGAAAAAATTAATTTCTTTCATATTGGCAAGAGTCCATGAGCTAGTGACGTATGGGATATACAATCCTACCAGGAGGGGCAAAGTTTCCCAAACCTCAAAATACCTATAAATACACCCCTCACCACACCCACAATTCAGTTTAACGAATAGCCGATAAGTGGGGTGATAAAGAAAGGAGTAAAAAGCATCAACAAAGGAATTTAGCAATAATTGTGCTTTATACAAAAAAAAAATCATAACCACCATAAAAAGGGGGTGGGCCTCATGGCCACTATGAAAGAAATGAATTTATTAGGTAAGTTCTTACATAAATTATGTTTTCTTTCATGTAATTGGCAAGAGTCCATGAGCTAGTGACATATGGGATAGCAATACCCAAGATGTGGAACTCCACGCAAGAGTCACTAGCGAGGGAGGGATAAATATAAAAACAGCCATGTTCCGCTAAAAAAATGAATCCACAACTCAAAATATAAGTTAATTCTCATAAATGTGAGGAAAAAACTTAAATCAAAATCAGAAAAATCAAACTGAAACAGCTGCCTAAAGAACTTTTCTACCAAAAACTGCTTCCGAAGAATCAAATACATCAAAATGGTAGAATTTAGTAAATGTATGCAAAGAAGACCAAGTAGCAGCTTTGCAAATCTGATCAACTGAAGCTTCATTCTTAAAAGCCCAGGAAGTGGAAACTGATCTAGTAGAATGAGCCGTAATTCTCTGAGGCTGGGCTTGACCCGACTCCAAATAGGCTTGATGAATCAAAAGTTTTAACCACGAGGCCAAGGAAATGGCAGAAGCCTTCTGACCTTTCCTGGAGCCAGAAAAGATAACAAATAGACTAGAAGTCTTCCTGAAATCTTTAGTAGCTTCAACATAATATTTTAAAGCTCTCACCACATCCAAAGAATGTAAAGATTTTTCCAAAGAATTCTTAGGATTAGAACACAAGGAAGGAACAACAATTTCCCTATTAATGTTGATAGAATTTACAACCTTAGGTAAGAATTTAAATGAAGTCCGCAAAAATGCCTTATCCTGATGAAAAATCAGAAAAGGAGATTCACAAGAGAGAGTGGATAATTCAGAAACTCTTCTAGCAGAAGAGATGGCCAAAAGAAACAACACTTTCCAAGAAAGTAGTTTAATGTCCAAAGAATGCATTGGCTCAAACGGAGGAGCCTGTAAAGCCTTCAAAACTAAATTAAGACTCCAAGGAGGAGAAATTGATTTAATGACAGACTTGATACGAACCAAAGCCTGCACAAAACAATGAATATCAGGAAGTTTAGCAATCTTTCTGTGAAATAAAACAGAAAGAGCAGAGATTTGTCCTTTCAAGGAACTTGCAGACAAATCTTTATCAAAACCATCCTGAAGAAACTGTAAAATTCTAGGAATTCTAAAAGAATGCCAAGAGAATTTATTAGAAGAACACCATCAAATCAAGTCTTCCAAACTCGATAATAACTCTTTCTAGAAACAGATTTACGAGCCTGTAACATAGTATTAATCACTGAGTCAGAGAAACCTCTATGACTAAGCACTAAGCGTTCAATTTCCATACCTTTAAATATAATGATTTGAGATCCTGATGGAAAAAACGGACCTTGAGATAGAAGGTCTGGCCTTAATGGAAGTGGACAAGGTTGGCAACTGGACATCCGAACAAGATCCGCATACCAAAACCTGTGAGACCATGCTGGAGCCACCAGCAGCACAAACGATTGCTCCATGATGATTTTGGAGATCACTCTTGGAAGAAGAACTAGAAGCGGAAAAATATAAGCAGGCTGATAACACCAAGGAAGTGTCAATGCATCCACTGCTTCCGCCTGAGGACCCCTGGACCTGGACAGGTACTTGGGAAGTTTCTTGTTTAGATAAGATGCCATCAGATCTATTTCTGGAAGCTCCCACATCTGAACAACTTGAGAAAACACATCTGGGTGGAGAGACCATTCTCCCAATCCGCTTCCCAATTGTCTAATTTCTGCGGTTCATATCCCAGGTATAGACAGGAGCTGGATTCCGCCGAAACAAGTATCCAAGATACTTCTTTCATAGCTTGAGGACTGTGAGTCCCACCCTGATGATTGACACATGCCACAGTTGTGATATTGTCTGTCTGAAAACAAATGAACGGTTCTCTCTTCAACAGAGGCCAAAACTGAAGAGCCCAGAGAATCGCAAGGAGTTCCAAAATATTGATTGATAATCTCGCCTCTTGAGATTTCCAAACCCCTTGTGCTGTCAGAGATCCCCAAACAGCTCCCCAACCTGAAAGACTCACATCTGTTGTGATCACAGTCCAGGTTGGACGAGCGAAAGAGGCCCCTAGAATTGTACGATGGTGATCTAACCCCAAAGTCAGAGAAAGTTGAACATTGGGATTTAAGGATATTAATTGTGATATCCTTGTATAATCCCTGCACCATTTGTTCAGCATACAAAGCTGGAGAGGTCTCATATGAAAACGAACAAAGGGGATCACGTCCGATGCTGCAGTCATGAGACCTAAAACTTCTATGCACATAGCTACTGAAGGGAATGACTGAGACTGAAGGTTCCGCCAGGCTGCAACCAATTTCAAACGTCTCTTGTCTGTTAGAGACAAAGTTATGGACACTGAATCTATCTGGAAACCTAAAAAGGTGGTGTCGGGTCTCTCGTGTAAGTTACCATAGTGACAAATCAACAGGGGGTGACGGTTTAAAAGACCTGACCTCCCATCTATCAGGAGCTTGACAAAGGCCCAGACCGGGCTGAAACGCGTTGCTCCGCCCACTTTTCTAACACACAGGTGACTGGAACTAATTACCAGCGTCGAGACCGCACAGAGACCCAGAGCACAGTTTGGTCTATCTGGCGCGAGTGCTGACACGGATCGTAAAAGACAAGAGGTTTCCTTCCTTTCGGTGATCCATCCAGCAGTGATCTAATCCAGGACCGCTATAGAGAGACAGCTGGGACTTCATAGAGCATTTTCGGTGTAAGTAATAAGTGAACACCTTAAATTTGGCTCTCTTCCTGTCTGTTCATTTGGATCTCAAATCTCGTTACAGCTCCGGTTAAACATCACTAACTTCCAGCTGACGTGGATCTTCCTTGGTTTCCAATGGGATCTTTGTTTTCTATCTCGAATTAATCATTTGTGATAGTGATTGTCTCATTGTTGTTTCACTGTTATTTTATTTATGCAATTTTATTTTGAGTTTTTAGGGATTTTATTGATACTACATTGTCAAACGCCTGATCAGAGTGTTATTTAAATTTGGTTTTAAAAGTATTTTTGTGCACGATTAAGACTGTAATAAAATTTGTTCATTTTTTACTTGCACCACTACTCTGGTTCATCCTTAAGCACATCCCTAATTTTGGGTTTGTCATTTATAATCAACTACCCCAGTTTTTTACATATTTGTAAGGAATTATCATTTCCATCGTACTAAGGTAATTTATTGTTTATAGTATACAATAATTAGAACCTTTGCACTACCAATTCAAGCTACACGTTAGCGCCAGGGGTTATTATAGTAATATCTTTATTACTATTGTATGATTGTGTTCCTTTCTGTGGAGTTTGAGGATACTCCATTTACCCAGTGGTTTATTGGTAACTTTCCCAGCGCAGGTTGATCACACCCCTCAGTACAACCTAAAAAGGTTACCTTTGTCTGAGGAATCAAAGAACTTTTTGGTAAATTGATCCTCCAACCATGTTTTCGAAGAAACAACACTAGTTGATGCGTGTGAGATTCTGCAGAACGTAAAGACTGAGCGAGTACCAAGATATCGTCTAAATAAGGAAACACCGCAATACCCCGCTCTCTGATTACAGAGAGTAGGGCACCTAGAACCTTTGAAAAGATTCTTGGAGCTGTCGCTAGGCCAAAAGGAAGAGCAACAAATTAGTAATGCTTGTCTAGAAAAGAGAATCTCAGGAACTGATAGTGATCTGGATGAATCGGAATATGAAGATATACATCCTGTAAGTCTATTGTGGACATATAATGCCCTTGCTGAACAAAAGGCAGAATAGTCCTTATAGTCACCATTTTGAAAGTTGGTACTCTTACATATTGATTCAAAATCTTTAGATCCAAAACTGGTCTGAATGAATTTTCTTTCTTTGGGACAATTAATAGATTTGAATAAAACCCCAGACCCTGTTCCTGAAATGGAACTGCATGATTACCCCTGATAACTCCAGGTCTGAAACACACTTCAGGAAAGACTGAGCCTTTACTGGGTTTGCTGGAATGCGTGAGAGAAAAAATCTTCTCACAGGCGGTCTTACTCTGAATCCTATACTGTACCCCTGAGAGACAATACTCCAATCCAATGATTTTGGACCGAATTGATCCAAACACATTTGAAAATTTTTAATCTGCCCCCTACCAGCTGAGCTGGAATGAGGGCCGCACCTTCATGTGGACTTAGGGGCTGGCTTTGATCTCTTAAATGGCTTGGATTTATTCCAATTTGAAGAAGGCTTCCAATTGGAAACAAATTGTTTGGGGGAAGGATTAGGTTTCTGTTCCTTATTTTGTCGAAAGGAACGAAAACGTTTAGAAGCTTTAGATTTACCCTTAGGTCTTTTATCCTGAGGCAAAAAAACTCCCTTCCCCCCAGTGACAGTTGAAATTATTGAATCCAACTGAGAACCAAATAATTTATTACCTTGGAAAGAAAGAGATAGCAATCTGGACTTAGAAGTCATATCAGCATTCCAAGATTTGAGCCACAAAGCTCTTCTAGCTAAAATAGCTAAAGAAATAGATTTAACATAAATTTTGATATCAAAAATGGCATCATAAATGAAATTATTAGCATGTTGAATCAACTTAACAATGCTTGACAAATCATGATCCGATACTTGTTGCGCTAAAGTTTCCAACCAAAAAGTTGAAGCAGCTGCAACATCAGCCAAAGAAATTGCAGGCCTAAGAAGATGATTTGAATATAAATAAGCTTTCCTTAGAAAAGATTCAAGTTTCCTATCTAAAGGATCTTTAAAAGAAGTACTATCTTCCGTAGGAATATTAGTACATTTAGCAAGAGTAGAGATAGCCCCATCAACTTTGGGGATCTTTTCCCAAAACTCCAATCTAACTGCTGGCAAAGGATACAATTTTTTAAACCTTGAAGAAGGAATAAAAGAAGTACCAGGCCTATTCCATTCCTTAGAAATCATATCAGAAATAGCATCAGGAACTGGAAAAACCTCTGGAATAACCACAGGAGGTTTATAAACAGAATTTAAACGTTTGCTAGTTTTAATATCAAGAGGACTAGTTTCCTCCATATCTAATGTAATCAACACTTATTTTAACAAAGAATGAATATAGTCCATTTTAAATAAATAAGAGGATTTGTCAGTGTCAATATATGAGGCAGGATCTTCTGAATCAGATAGATCCTCATCAGAGAAGGATAATTCAGTATGTTGCTGGTCATTTGAAATTTCATCAACCTTATGAGAAGTTTTAAAAGACCTTTTACGTTTATTAGAAGGCGGAATGGCAGACAAAGCCTTCTGAATAGAATCAGAAATAAATTCTTTTAAATTTACAGGTATATCTTGTGAATTAGATGTTGAGGGAACAGCAACAGGTAATGAACTACTACTGATGGATACATTCTCTGCATGCAAAAGTTTATCATGACAACTATTACAAACCACAGCTGGAGGTATAACCTCCACAAGTTTACAACAAATGCACTTAGCTTTGGTAGAACTGTTATCAGGCCGCAGGGTTCCAACAGTGATTTCTGAGACAGGATTAGATTAAAAAAAATCAGGCAGGTGACAGCAAATACTGTGACAATTTATTATGGAGATAAAAAGGAAGATAAAAAGGAAGGCAACGTTTCGGGATCAGTCTCCCTTATGCATGCCAGGATTAGATTGAGACATCTTGCAAATGTAAGAGAAAAAAACAACATATAAAGAAAATTATCAATTTCCTTATATGGCAGTTTCAGGAATAGGAAAAAATGCAAACAACATAGCCCTCTGACATAGAAAAAAGGCAAGAGGCAAATAGGAATGGGGTCTTAAATAATGAAAACAAGTATGACGCACAACAAACAGAAAAATATTTTTTGGCGCCAAAAACGTCCGGAAATGACACACTCGCGTCATAGATGATGCAACCTTGTGAAGGGCTCGGCGACTTTGCGCCAAAAAAATCTAGCGCCAACAATGACGCAATAAACTTTGGCATTTTGCTCCTTCGCGATCCTAGTTTTGCCCACAAATTTAAAAAAAACAGTCAATTGAAAAAGAGACTATACCCCAGGTAAGAAATATATTTTTTTATAAAAAAGCATTTCCCAGTTATGAAACTGACAATCTGCAAAATGAAATATACTGAAAACCTAAATCATGGCAAATATAAAGTACAAACAGCAAAATAGAAAGGAATTTAGGAGACAGGAAACTCCTTTCTGCCAAATCAATATAGCAGAGGAACGTATATATATATCTCAAAAATGTAATAATTAGGAGAGGAGCCCACTCCCGCTGTCCGGTATTAACAGAAAATGCGATACCCTGATGGAAGTCTCTTGTTTAGTAATAAATGTAGTGTAAGGAACGGGGGCTTATCCTGTTAATGTCCACAAATCCTCATGGAAAACCACCAAGTCGTGGGCGTGGGGACAGCTAGCTGCCGATATCCAACACGGCAGAGGCCAACACTCTAGTCCCTGATAACTACGTAACCACAGGGGACCCGGCCAGATCATAGACACTCTGTGTAACGCCAGTCCCAGGCGTCTTCTCCCTTCGGTAGGTGCTGCACACAGGCTCAAGTAAACACACTCCACTGTCGGTTGAGCCGTAAGCTCCAAACCGCTCTCCTCAACGCCAAGTCGTGGGCGTGTCGTGGGTAAGTACGGATTCAGCCAATCAGGTGCGGCACTCTGGAAAAGCCGGTCACTGCTTCCAATGAAGAAAGTTAGGGGATCCCTTTCACCGGACTCGTCTCCAGCAGGGTGAGCTCAACGTCTCAAGCAAGGGTGGATATGCTCAGTAGCTGGACACATTGAATAAGCAAAAAGGAAAAAAGGACTGAGCAATATCCAAGTATATATAAAACTTAATGTTTTTTCACCCATAATGGTATTTAAAAGTTCATGGTAACACCACCAATAAAATGCAAAAAGGTTCAGAGTACAGCTGTATAGATAAGCATACACGTTTCAGCAGAAGCCGTATTCATAGCTTAACTAAAACAGGGTATAGTTTAAACTTATATTTCCCCATCTACACAGCCATTGGTTAAAACAACAAACAGACACAGCTGTAGAATGAACACTGAAAATATAGTTGACACACCCTCAAAGGAAACTACCCTCTATATGTTATGCTTACATATGTGACTAACCAAAATAATGTATAAAGCCAAAGTTAATAAACTGCGGTTATCTCATTATACTAAAATTAAACCAATTTATACTGAAACCGGCTCTTGTAGTCTATCATAAGATATGCTCATAAAATATACACACACTAATAGACCTAATGATTAAAAGTACTGGCTAAACAAACCTCAATACTAGTGTATGCTAACACTCAAACTGTTAGTCGCCCAAAGTCCTTAAGATATTTCTAACATTCTAGGTAATTAATATAATAATATAATAATTGAACTCCAAGAAAGGAACATAGAAAGCTAGGTATTTAACACTTATACATAGGATATCATCTTTCAAGCCTATCCTAAACAGGTAAAATATAAATCATAGTGTTAAGGCCCCTAGGAATACGGATGATCAGAATTAGATATAGTATTTATAATTAAATTAAATTCAAAATAATTTAAGTAACATTCCTATGCCACTACACCTAGGTAGGAATCAATCCTGTGTACTTCTCATCCAATGGGGGGAGAACTAGCCACTGTGCTACAAGAGAAAGCAATACTAAAAGTGAGAACCCTTGTCTCCAATCTGAAAATCCAATACATCTCATTTTTACTGAGAATTTTTTTTTTTTTTTTTTCTTTTTTTTCAAAGAGCTTTATTTGAACAAAACAATATACAAGAGAGAAAGACAGGAAAAATTAAAAAAAAAAAATATATACATGACACTACAGTACAACATATTAAGTGACGACTGGGCATGGTAGATCCAAAAAGTTCTCAATGTCACTCTTAGGCCCGTGTTGACCAGGTATTAGATATCAGATCTGCAGTTAATGTTCTCAAAAGTACAGTTTTCTCTCTTGCTTTACTAATATCAGTATAAACTTAGAAAAAAGCTCCATAATTTTCACAAGTCTTTTTTCCTGTTGTCTTGTTGCGGAGCGGTAACATTGCAGTGAAGGTTAACTTAATGTCACACAGCAAGAACTAAGATAACAATTTAAACATCTTCAAACTCCTTCACATTGGAGCTGATACATATAGACACATATAAACAAATAACTATAATCAGAACATAACATGGCCTGGGTACATTTTGCCACTCTCTGTTTCGTTTATTCTCCAAGTGGGAGAAACAAAAAAGGGGGGGGGGAGGGAGGGGGGACGGGACAAGGAAGGGAAGAAGGACGAAGAGAGAGAGAAAAAAAAAAAAAAAAGGGGTAAGGGGGGGCAGAATACAGGTCAGACTCAGATCACACTCAACCCAATTCACTGTAGCAGACTTCCACAGCAACCTACTCTCCACTGCCCCACATCTGCAATAAAAGGTCGTGTCTGTCTAATTTTGCAATTTTAGCGTAATGGTATCTCTCAAGTGACAGAAGGTTCGTGACCTTCCGCTTCCATTCTATCAGAGTGGGTACTTGTGTTGATTTCCAATGGAGGGGTATCAGACTTTTCGCACCTGTGAGCATCAGGAATAATAGGGTTTTTTTTGGCAACATCTTTAATCTGATATGGCATATGGAAAAGCAAGGTCTCAGGTGTTTTGGGGATATTTAATCCCAGAAGCATCTGCATCTCTTCCCAAACTGCGGACCAGTAATTGTGTAGTAAGGGGCAGTCCCACCATATGTGTACTATTGTACCCTGCTCCCCGCAACCCCTCCAGCATTTATCCGATGTGTTAGGATAGATTAATTTCAGTCGTGCTGGTGTAAGGTACCATCTACTTAGGTGTTTATATTGGGATTCCTGTACATGTGCTGAGACAGAAGTAGACTTTATAGAACGAAATATCCTATGCCAGTCCTCATCAGTAAGCTCCACCTCCAACTCCCCATGCCACATTCTGGTGTAAGTTGGTAACTCGTTCCCCCCCTGGCCAAGCAGGTGTGTGTATAAGATCGATATCAGATGTCTGGAGGGAGTCTCCTTTGTGCACAGCTGTTCAAATGGCGTTTGTTTTCTAGTCAATTGTTGTTTATATCTGTGGGTAGATATGTAATGGCATACTTGCAGGTAGACATACCATGGTATGGGGGTATCATGCTGCTCCTCCACCAGCTCCTCCCTCAACTTAACCCTGTCCTCTTTTTGCAAGGGAGGTATGTTGTGGCATTGTTTTGCATTGCAGAGGTAACTCTGGGTTACCATGTAAGGGTGTTAGGGGGGAGTACAGTGTCGATATGTGTGGTTCAGTGTGTAAGGTCCTTTCCCACTCTGAAAGCATCACATCTAGAATTGGGAAATATGTGAGATCAACCTGTCTATGTCTTTTAGGGGTCCATAGGAGGATGGGCAGGTCACGTGTTTGCATTGCTTCTCTATCCAAATGGATCCAACGCTTCTGATCGCTACCTTGGCACCATTCCACTACTCTTTGGAGTAGTGTAGCTCTCCTGTATAGAAGAAGATTTGGGAGACCCAAACCTCCTTCGTCTCTGGGCATATACATAGTTTTTTTATTTATTCTGGGCTTCAGCCCCTGCCAAACATATTCCTCGAGTATCTTCTGCACAGAGGAAAGAAATGTCGCTGGCAGAGGCATAGGGAGAACCTGAAGTACATACAAAATCCTGGGGAGGACATTCATCTTAAAAACATGTATCCTTCCCAACCAAGAGATTGTTTTATGTCTCCAGTTAGAGAGATCTGCTGCTATCACTGTTTTAAGTGGGACATAATTAAGAGTAAACATGTCTGCAACATCCGCTGCTAGACTAACACCCAGATATTTCAGAGATTTATCCGTCAACACAAAAGAACTGTGCTGTCGGAGCCATGTCAGGGAGGTGGGTGTCAAAGATATGCTTAGTAGTTCCGATTTAGTGTCATTTAAGTGAAAGTTAGAAACTTCACCATAGGTTCGGAACTCATCCATTAAAGCTGGAATGGTTACCTCAACCTCTGTAATAGTTAATAAGAGATCGTCTGCGTACATAGCCAACTTGTGGTCTCTACCTCCAACCTCAATCCCTTTAATAAGGGGGTTAGCTCTAATGCGGCTGGCCAGTGCTTCAACAGAAATGGCAAAAAGTAAGGGTGAGAGCGGGCATCCCTGCCGCGTTCCATTAGTTATTTGGAAGGGTTTTGATAGGACACCATTGACTTTTATCTGCGCGTTAGGGTTAGAATACAGAGAGAAGACAGTGTTAATGAATCTGTCTCCAAAGCCCATCCTCACCAGAACAGAATTCAGAAAGTGCCAGCTCACCCTGTCAAAGGCTTTTTCCGCATCGGTTGACAACAGGGCGAGTGGCACTCCCCTCTTCTTAGCATGGGCAATCAATTGAGTTACTTTAAGGGTATTATCCCTAGCCTCTCGGCCAGGGATAAACCCAACTTGATCTGCATCAATCAGACCAGGAAGGAATCCGTTCACCCTGTTTGCCAAGATCTTAGCTAAGATATTGACGTCCGCATTTAAAAGCGAGATTGGCCTGTAACTTTGGGGCACATCTATCGGTTTTCCAGGTTTAGGGATAACCGTGACGTATGCTGTCAGCATGGAAGGAGGCAACTGTTTCAGAGTGGATAGTCCATTAAATAGGTCCTGTAAGTGTGGGAGTAACGTTGTCAGGAATGTCTTGTAATATTTGACTCCCAAACCGTCAGGGCCCGGGCACTTCCCATTGGGGAGATCCCCAATGGCCAATTGTATCTCCTCTCTATCCAAGGGTGACTCCAGATAGTCTACAGCCTCCTGATTCAAAGTCTGAAGGTTAGTACTAAAAATGTAATCTTGTACCTTCTGACTGACAATGTCTCGCTTTAAGGCAATGTCTTGAGACCTCAAATTGTAAAGATTACTGTAATACACTCGGAAGACGTTTGCTATGGCCTCACTATCTTTATGTAGTTTCCCTGTATTATCTTTGATCGTCTGTATGAAGGACTTTAAGTGTGACCTACGTAGGGCTCTGGCGAGTAGCTTCCCTGACTTGTTCCCCCCTTCGTAGTACTTTTGTTGCAACAACAGTGCCTTTCGCTGGTTATCCCTTTGTAAGAGTTGGTTAAATTCCAATCTAGCCTGACAGAGAGCCTCCTCAACCCCTGGGTCCGATACATTTTTTTTATGTCTTTTCTCTAATGTTTGTATGTTTTTAAGGATCTTGTCATATGTGACTTTTTGTTGTTTTATCAGTCTAGCTTTATGTTGTATTAGGTGACCTCTGATGACACTTTTGTGTGCTTCCCAAATTGTAGGGGGGGGAGATCTCCGGTCATGTTTATGTCAAAATACTCTACTAACATGTTAGTAATGTCTGCTTGTATCACTGGGTCGTCTATAAGGTGTTCGTCCAACCGCCACATGAATGGGGTGGTGGGCTTGTCTGGCCACATCATTTCGAACGTGACTGGGGCGTGGTCTGACCATGTGATAGGGGAGATGTCGCTGCGTGTGATAAATGCTATACCCTGGGAGTCAGTGAACAGAAAGTCTATCCTAGAGTACTTTCTGTGAGGACTGGAATAGTAAGTGAAGTCTAACTCTGTTGGGTGCATCGTGCGCCAAATGTCATGGAGTAAATGGTCTCTCAGTACTGTGTTGATTTGTTTCAGGACATGATGAGGGACACTGGATACCCCGTTTGATGTGTCTACTTTTGGATTAAGAGGGGCATTAAAATCCCCCCCCTAGAAACAGAATTCCTTTGGTCACCTCAAGCAGTTTGTTTGAGAAGTTCCTAAAGAAGATATGTTGTGCAGTGTTGGGGGCGTATATGCATGCTAAAGTTATCTGTCTCCCGTATAGTAGACCCACAACTATTACATACCTGCCCTCTCTGTCCCTCTCGACCCTTTGAAGTTGAAAGGATGTTCTGCAGTGTATCAGGATTCCCACCCCGTTATGTTTACTTGTGCCTGATGAGAAGTAAGCTAGTGGGTACCTACTGTTATGCCATTTAGGTTCCTTATTCTTTAGAAAATGTGTCTCTTGTAGACAGACAACATCCCCCTGAAGCTTTTGTAAATCCCTCATCACAATCGATCTTTTACCTGGGTTGTTTAGCCCCTTCACGTTAACAGTTAGAAATTTGATTGAGTGTTTCTGCGACCTGAGCTGATCCGGAATCATTTTATCGTAGGTTGTGCCTAAGAGTGAGGAGAGAAAAAAAAAAAAAAAAAAAAAAAAAGGTGGGGGGGGGGGGGGGGGGGAGAAGGTTAAGGAAGGGGAGGGAGGGAGAGAGGGGTGGAGACGGGACTGTTAGAAGAGAGGAAAGGGGAAGGGAAAGAGATCAAGCAATTCTGTGGGTTTGGAGAGTTATACAAGCGTATGCAGGTGTAATACACTAAAAACTTTAGTTAGGATATAATAGAATTGCTCAGATAGAAGAGAAGGGTAGGGGGAGGAAGGGTGGTAAAGAGCAGGTGTAAACAAGTCCAAGTGGACGAGTGACAAATTTCGCCAGGCCTCACTTCTCAAGGAGAAATTACCAAAAGGGGAAAATGCCAATAACCTGCCCATATTGAATTATTAGCATAGGGCTGCTATAACTTAAATGAAGAATATGTTAAAACATTATATCTGTGTAGACCAACTAGCTTAAGGTGGTATATTTATATCTCTATTTATGGGAAACCGAGGGGAGAAAATACACATCTACAAAGACATAGGGGAAAAACAATCCAACATTATACAGTAAAGTCATTATTACTAACTGTAACTAAGATGCATTTTATTACAAACTTACATGTTGACAGTCAATGAGCACAGTGAGACGAGTCCAGTGCTGTCCTAGGAACAAACCCAGGACTACTCTGTCCAACAACTGCCATTTTTATAAACTACAGTCTCACCTGTGCAGACAGGGAAGGAATTATTTCTTCACGCCTTTCTTACCCTGCGCCCATCAGGGTCGCTGCGAACCTCCTGGCAAAGTGGAAGGTTGGCCTGAGAAATCTTCTGGGTTTGGTGGGTCGACATTCATCGTTGTGCAGAACTCTTCCAGATCTGTCAAAGATCTATATGTTGGAGTTTTCTCTCCTGAAGAGGCAATGATGCAGGTGGGAAACCCCCACCGGTATGGGATCTTGTGGTGCTGTAGCGCAGAAGTTAGAAACCTCATTTCCCTGCGTTTTTGCAGTGTAGCCAAGCTTAGGTCAGAAAAGATTTGTAAGGGTACCCCAGCATGTTGAAGTGGATGTTTATTCCTACTGCTCTTGATGATATCTTCTTTGTCCTTGTAGTTAAGCAGTCTTAAGATGACATCCCTTGTGGGGGGCTTTAGCTGATGGCTTTGGGCGCAATGCCCTGTGAGCTCGCTCTATCAGGACTTCAGGGGCCATATGTGCTCCCTTGAGTGTTCTAAAAAGGTCCTGCAAGTATCCCTGCAGGGCCCCTGGCCCAACAGATTCAGGAATGCCCCGAATACGTAAATTGTTTCGCCGACTGCGATTATCGAGGTCTTCTATCCGTTCTAGCAGGCTTTGAATCGAGTTTGAATTATGCAATGTTTGTGCTGTGGTGTCTTTAAGTTTTTCCTGTAATGTAGTTTGTACATTCTCCACAACAGTCACTCTCTGTGCAACATCAGTTAGGTCTTTGCGCAATTCACTGAATAAGTTTTTAATCTCAGAAACAACCCCTTTTATATCCTCTTTTGAGGAGAGAGCTTTCAAATCTTCCTTGGTTACATACTGTGGCATCTCTGAGGGTGCATGCAATGATTGTGAATTATCAGTCACTACAGATTGTACTTGTTGTTCTTCAGCCATCTGAGTGTCAACACTTTTTAGGTAGTGGTTTATATTTCTAGTTTTAGGGCCTTTGTCTTGCACTCCTGCTTTCTTTTGTGACATTTTCAGCTGTACAAGTCAGATTGAGCCTGTTTGCAGAATGAGCCTGTCTCTTATTTCAGAGATAACTAGAGCAGGTTTGGTTTATTTATGTAATGTAAAGGAAAGTGAGAAGCTCCCTCAAAATGGAGGTCTATAGGGGCCTAGCCAGTGGGGCTTTGCGGTTGTTATTTATTAGGATACTAAACACAATTCACAAATCACATATATAAAGTTCAAGTCCGGTGCGACCGTTACTTAATCTCACATAAGCAGTCTCTCTGTTACAATAATGTGGGCCACAACCACTAGTACTCAGGTGCATATATTTTTCCAGTCGTTTAGCAATGAACAAGGAAACAGTGCACCTCTGTTGCCCGCAATCCAAAGAACCTTGCGATTATACTCTGCTCACCAAAATCAGCTAACAGGAGGACTCCTGTTCCCCAACTCCAAGAAAAAGCAGCCGCAGGAGAAGTGACACCTCCGCTGCTGCCACGTTGCAGGCAAAGACCGCTGGCTCAGGCGCTCAGAAAGTTGCGGTCATGAAGCTGCAAGATCCGTAAGTCTGAGGCAGCGGAGTCCCTTATGAACAAGTTAATGCCACTTATTGCTCCCCAAATAATGATCTGTTGCAAGGAACTCACCACCACGGCGATTCTGTGCGAATAGGGTTACTTTAGTCAGGCTGCGGCCCACCACGGGAGATTCGGTCAAAATACTTTTTCTTTGTGAGTTATGTCGACTTTCTGTCCGATTACTGCTCCCCTCGGTTTGGTGTTGCAGCTAGTTAGTGTTTACAGCTCTTTATTCTATTTTACATAGTTTGGGCAGGGTATTAGCTCCGGAGCTCTAAGGTCACACGACCATTCTCCAGCACGGTCAAGCTCCGCCCTCCTGAGAATTTTATTTTTATCTCCGCCTCTTTTAGGCAGAACAGTTTTGTCAATTACCTGCCACCTAAAGGACTCAATGCTCTTATTTTGACAGAGGGCAAAATGCTGGACCAAGGGGGTGGTAGATTTTCCGAGAGAAATGGTAGAGAAATGCTCTCTAATCTGTGACATAACATCCCTAGTTGTTTGTCCAATATACTGACGTCTGCACAAAACACAAGTGATAAGATAAATTACGTAAGAAGAGTTGCAATTCAAACAATGTTTGATATCAAAGCACTCATGGGTAATTTCAGATTTAAATGATTTGGACAATGTCGCATACTATTTCTACCACATTTAAACATCCCCAGATGAGTGAGCCATGAACTCTGGGTAGTCTGTAATGGGGACAAATCAGATGGAGAAATCATATTTCCAATTGTCATTCCTCGCTTGAAGGAGCACCTAATGCCCTCTTCCACACTGGGTACAAGTTTGTCATCAGCATTGAGAAGCTTGAAATGCTTCTTTACAATGCCACAGATCTGTTTGTATTGACTACTGTGGCCTGTTACAAATGTAACACCTCCAAACTTATTCTTAGTCTGGTTACCTTCCCATTTCTCACTCAAAAGGTGATCTAGATTAATTTCTGCCACTTCTTTATTAGCATGATTGATGACCCTATTGGGGTATCCCCTTTGTCTAAGGCGAGTGCCCAATTCCTCTGCCCTTTTCTGATAGTGAATGTGATCGCTGCAATTTCTTTTGAGGCGGATATGTATTGGATTTTCAGATTGGAGACAAGGGTTCCCTTGGGCTTCAATTCTGAATATGATTTGATCAACCATTGGCAAACATAAAGATACATCTTTAAATTGATATGGAACATGAGCCTTCATAAGAGATATTCTTATTACACAACAGTTAAAATTATATAGATTGAGATTTTCCATTTTGAGTTATACCTAATCTCTGCGATGCTATTTATTTATTAGTTTCTCTCTTTTAAGATTGCTTTCTCTTGTAGCACAGTGGCTAGGTTTCCCCCCTTTGGATGAGAAGTACACAGGATTGATTCCTACCTAGGTGTAGTGGCATAGGAATGTTAGTTAAATTATTTTTAATTTAATTATAAATAGTATATCTAATTCCGATCATCTGTATTCCTAGGGGCCTTAACACTATGGTTTATATTTTACCTGTTTAGGATAGGCTTGAAAGATGATATCCTATGTATAAGTGTTAAATACCTAGCTTTCTATGTTCCTTTCTTGGAGTTCAATTATTATATTATTATATTAATTACCTAGAATGTTAGAAATATCTTAAGGACTTTGGACGACTAACAGTTTGAGTGTTAGCATACACTAGTATTGAGGTTTGTTTAGCCAGTACTTTTAATCATTTGGTCTATTAGTGTGTGTATATTTTATGAGCATATCTTATGATAGACTACCAGAGCCGGTTTCAGTATAAATTGGTTTAATTTTAGTATAATGAGATAACCGCAGTTTATTAACTTTGGCTTTATACATTATTTTGGTTAGTCACATATGTAAGCATAACATATAGAGGGTAGTTTCCTTTGAGGGTGTGTCAACTATATTTTCAGTGTTCATTCTACAGCTGTGTCTGTTTGTTGTTTTAACCAATGGCTGTGTAGATGGGGAAATACAGGGAGTGCAGAATTATTAGGCAAGTTGTATTTTTGAGGATTAATTTTATTATTGAACAACAACCATGTTCTCAATGAACCTAAAAAACTCATTAATATCAAAGCTGAATAGTTTTGGAAGTAGTTTTTAGTTTGTTTTTAGTTATAGCTATTTTAGGGGGATATCTGTGTGTGCAGGTGACTATTACTGTGCATAATTATTAGGCAACTTAACAAAAAACAAATATATACCCATTTCAATTATTTATTTTTACCAGTGAAACCAATATAACATCTCAACATTCACAAATATACATTACTGACATTCAAAAACAAATCAGTGACCAATATAGCCACCTTTCTTTGCAAGGACACTCAAAAGCCTGCCATCCATGGATTCTGTCAGTGTTTTGATCTGTTCACCATCAAAATTGCGTGCAGCAGCAACCACAGCCTCCCAGACACTGTTCAGAGAGGTGTACTGTTTTCCCTCCTTGTAAATCTCACATTTGATGATGGACCACAGGTTCTCAATGGGGTTCAGATCAGGTCAACAAGGAGGCCATGTCATTAGATTTTCTTCTTTTAAACCCTTTCTTGTCAGCCACGCTGTGGAGTACTTGGACGCGTGTGATGGAGCATTGTCCTGCATGAAAATCATGTTTTTCTTGAAGGATGCAGACTTCTTCCTGTACCACTGCTTGAAGAAGGTGTCTTCCAGAAACTGGCAGTAGGACTGGGAATTGAGCTTGACTCCATCCTCAACCCGAAAAGGCCCCACAAACTCATCTTTGATGATACCAGCCCAAACCAGTACTCCACCTCCACCTTGCTGGCGTCTGAGTCGGACTGGAGCTCTCTGCCCTTTACCAATCCAGCCACGGGCCCATCCATCTGGCCCATCAAGACTCACTCTCATTTCATCAGTCCATAAAACCTTAGAAAAATCAGTCTTGAGATATTTCTTGGCCCAGTCTTGACGTTTCAGCTTGTGTGTCTTGTTCAGTGGTGGTCGTCTTTCAGCCTTTCTTACCTTGGCCATGTCTCTGAGTATTGCACACCTTGTGCTTTTGGGCACTCCAGTGATGTTGCAGCTCTGAAATATGGCCAAACTGGTGGCAAGTGGCATCTTGGCAGCTGCACGCTTGACTTTTCTCAGTTCATGGGCAGTTATTTTGCGCCTTGGTTTTTCCACACGCTTCTTGTGACCCTGTTGACTATTTTGAATGAAACGCTTGATTGTTCGATGATCACGCTTCAGAAGCTTTGCAATTTTAAGAGTGCTGCATCCCTCTGCAAGATATCTCACTATTTTTGACTTTTCTGATCTAGGGTGTTGATGTCATTAGACCACACCCCTTCTCATTACAGAGATGCACATCACCTAATATGCTTAATTGGTAGTAGGCTTTCGAGCCTATACAGCTTGGAGTAAGACAACATGCATAAAGAGGATGATGTGGTCAAAATACTCATTTGCCTAATAATTCTGCACTCCCTGTATAAGTTTAAACTATACCCTGTTTTAGTTAAGCTATGAATACGGCTTCTGCTGAAACGCATATGCTTATCTATACAGCTGTACTCTGAACCTTTTTGCATTTTGTTGGTGGTGTTACCATGAACTTTTAAATACTATTATGGGTGAATAAACGTTAAGTTTTATATATACTTGGATATTGTTCAGTCCTTTTTGCAAATATAAGTACAATACATATATTTAAAACTTTATATAAATACATAAAGTGCCAAACCATAGCTGGGGTGTCTTAAGTAATGAAAAACATACTTACAGAAAGACACCCATCCACATATAGCAGATAGCCAAACCAGTACTAACACAGATATTAGTAGAGGTAATGGTAATTTGAGAGTATATCGTCGATCTGAAAAGGGAGGTAGGAGATGAATCTCTACGACCGATAACAGAGAACCTATGAAATAGATTTCCCTTGAGGAAAACCATTGCATTCAATAGGTAATACTCTCCACGTCCCTCTGACATTCTCTGTACTCTGAGAGGAATCGGGCTTCAAAAATGCTGAGAAGCGCATGTCAGCGTAGAAATCTTAGCACAAACTTACTTCACCACCTCCATAGGAGGCAAAGTTTATAAAACTGAATTGTGGGTGTGGTGAGGGGTGTATTTATAGGCATTTTGAGGTTTGGGAAACTCTGCCCCTCCTGGTAGGATTGTATATCCCATACGTCACTAGCTCATGGACTCTTGCCAATTACATGAAAGAAAGCAGCGTTATAACCCATAACGCTGCTTTTTTACTCATAACGCAAAACTCATAATCTAGACGAAAGTTTATAGCTTCTCTTAAAATCTGTCAAAACTATCATCTCAATCATTTTTGCTTAACTTTTTCTTTCATGATTGAGATAGAGAATACAATTTTTGAAAAGTTTCCAATTTACTTCTATTATCAAATTTCCTTCTTTCTCTTGTTATTCTTTGTTGAAGAGATACCTAGATAGCGTGCACATGTCTGAAGCACTACGTGACAGGAAATAGTGCTTCCATCTAGTGCTCCTACTAATGTATAACATTGTTGCAAAACTGCTGCAATATAGTACTGCAGACACTTCTGAACTTACCTTTTTAATAAAGGGTATGCAATGGGGTACACTGAGCGCCTACCTAAATAAGACCCTAGCATTGGAAATTTGACTCCTAGTAGTCAATATACAATTTAGATAAAGGTAGGGGTTACCAAAGCGCCAAATAAAAGGCTGGGTCTGAGCCAATAATAGTTAAAATCACAATTAGCATAAAAGGTGCATTTATTCATACAGATTCACAGATAAAAAACAGGTAAAAAACAGGAAAAAACTAACAAACAATTAAAATTATATAAAACAGCGCAAAAAAGACCGATTAAAAATACTAGCCTTGATCAGTGGCTAGTAAAAACACTAGAAAGGCCTGGTTTCCCAGTACACAATATTCCAAATAATGTCTGGAAACCATATAACCACTTAGAGAGTGGACTAATAAAGGTGGGACATGTTAGTGTCCTAAGATACGTCTATAGTGTGTAGCAGGCTATTGCTAAAAAATTAAGTAAGATCAGATTATCTTGCTAATTAACGTAGCGTGTGTGACATAAAATAAATGTCGTTTAAGATAGTAACCTGTGTGAGCAAATGCTTGAGGTTTGGACAACCTATCTGTACAAATCCTAAAAGGTAATCTAGGTGCAAGTGAATTGAATCTGCTAGTTACAGCAGCGTATGAGATTTGCAATGTGTATTGTGTGAGATATGTCCTCACAGTTTATCTGACTTGTGTGTAGGTTGATCTAAACTTAATGTTAATTCAGATTGTGGGTAAATGTTGTGCAAGAGAGTGATGATGGAAGATGTTCGTGAGTGTTAAGACTTGTGCGTGATGAATACAAACTATAAATGCAAATAATAATAATAACACACTGGATTATTAAAAATAGCGTGAAACATCAGAACAAATACAAAATATCCAAGTGACTAATGTGAGCAACGTTAAAACTTCAACGTAATGGCATGAAATATCAAAGTAAAAAGACAAAAAACAAATAAGCACTGTGAACACTGTGAAACACCTTGGTAGTGTTCAAAAGACAAAAGCAATTCAAAAAGTCATAGTCCCTAAATTTAGAGCAAACCAGATGATTCAAAAAAACAGTGGCCACTGTGAAAAAAGAAACAATTGAGTGAACAGTCAATCCAACAGACAGATAAGTGATTTTAAAACCCTCTGCTAGTATTAGCGTTCCTGTAATGATCCTGCAGCCGAAGCCGGAGTGGGGTTAGAAACCGGAAGTCCTAGTCTTCTCTAGTTTCGGCGATACCTAAAAAAATAAACATACAATAGTGCAGATAGTTTTCTTAATCATGTAACAATTGAAATAGAACTCACCACTGGTTTTAAGGGTTTTAAAATCACTTATCTGTCTGTTGGATTGACTGTTCACTCAATTGTTTCTTTTTTCACAGTGGCCACTGTTTTTTTGAATCATCTGGTTTGCTCCAAATTTAGGGACTATGACTTTTTGAATTGCTTTTGTCTTTTGAACACTACCAAGGTGTTTCACAGTGTTCACAGTGCTTATTTGTTTTTTGTCTTTTTACTTTGATATTTCACGCCATTACGTTGAAGTTTTAACGTTGCTCACATTAGTCACTTGGATATTTTGTATTTGTTCTGATGTTTCACGCTATTTTTAATAATCCAGTGTGTTATTATTATTATTTGCATTTATAGTTTGTATTCATCACGCACAAGTCTTAACACTCACGAACATCTTCCATCCATAGTTTACTAAGCCTTGTATAAATGTAGTGCTCTTTCCAGATTATGCCAGTTTTTTACTTTCTGAATTCAGTTTACTTTGTTTTTCTGATGTCTCTTGTTCACAGTATTTAATCAAGGTGAAGAAGGAACTTCTTGGTACATTATCTTAAAAGGATCAGTGAATGTAGTTATCTATGGCAAGGTATTTATTCTTCATTTCACATTACTCGCATTATGGAAACAGAGATGTAGCTGCATATTTGTGAGTTGTGCTTTAAACTAATGTGAATGTTTTCAATCAAAAATTCTATACATGAAAAGTAAACTGATTGATTCAATAATTACCAGTCCTCTAGGTTTAAGCCAAAACTTATTTTACCTATTTCATTTTAGATAAACATAAGTTTCATGTATTTGACCAATATTACAGAATTGTAACACACGAGAAAGTAATAGTTATCTACAGAAAGTTTTAACATTATCTTGTTATTTTACTGCTGTATGTGTCATAGACTGTTTGTTTGTTTTTTATCAGTATTTTCATTGTATATAACTATAATATAATAATATATTTCAGGCTAAAGGAAAGTTACTGATTAGATGGCTCCTTTGTCTAATTTGCCAATTGCAGTTCTTGTCCGTTTCAGGTTGTAGCCCATCAAGACAAAATAGTCCTCACATTATTAGTATATAAATATGTGCATGCAAATACATATTTATATTTAATTATAGGGAAGAGATTAAAAATTAATCTGTGTCTTCTTGACTAACATATTGAATAAATATAATTTTAAATATAATTGAATAATACTGAATAAATTATAATTAATTAACTAAATAGAATCAGGGCTAAGCCATCTTCAGATAATTAGATAGGGCTTCCCCATTACCTTTCCTCAACTGCTCTTGTGTAAAACACAATGCACTTTCATAGCACATACAGTATAAATGTACAGGCTTGTACTTAGAAAGGGTCCCTTTGTCATGCCTCTTCATTAGGTGTGACCAGCCTAAGCCTGAGCTATTTTATATATAGAGCACTCACTGGGAGGTGTTAAATACGTTTCAAATTAGAAAAATAAATGCTGTTTCATATATAAACATTTAATATATTTTTTTAAAACCCATCAATTTAATACTATAAAAAACAAGCAATCTAACAGATACAGTGTTATGATTACAGCCACTCAACATTATTAATTCTCCCTTTCTGGAAAGGCAGTTCCTTCATTTACTGACCTATATAGTATAGAAGAATGTATGGGGTCTTCATTTCCATCTATGTTTCTGCTTTAGAAAGGTAGATAGGCATCTTGCATCTCGGCATCACCTCCTGTCACCTCCCAAATGACCTCACCATCTAATCCCTTTACTATTAACTCATTTTGCATGACTGTAATTTATTATGCAGGTTAACTTGACTAAAGACAAAAGATGCAAAAAAACTTAGTAAAAAAAATATCTATTGCATCTATTAATAGTTCAAAAACTATCAAAGCCATCAACTTAAATAAAATGCTAACAACAAAAGAGCACATACAATTGGATAATTGAATAGTGTAATGCATATAATCAGCGCTGTTTACACAAGTGGATTGTATAATATTAATTCCTCTATTTTCATCTGTGTTGCTATTTGTCCCAGGGGGTGGTTTGCACCTTACATGAGGGAGATGACTTTGGCAAGCTTGCTCTAGTCAATGATGCCCCAAGGGCAGCATCTATTGTCCTACGAGAAGATAACTGCCACTTCTTGAGAGTAGACAAGGAGGACTTCAACAGAATATTACGAGTAAGTAGTCATCTGAGTTTCTGTGTAGAATATAATGAACTCTAACAATGCATCATTTAATTATTTCAGATTAGTCCTTTCTGTTATTTCTGGACTAACTTCTGTTTAATTTATCTCACGTATAACATATGAACAGTGTGTTATCAGGTAACACAATGGGCTCTTTAGGTAGTGGATTTAAATCATCCCTGTCCGATCCAATCAGGATGATTGACAGCCACTGCTCTGGCCAATTTTATATCTCAGCTCCAGTCACCAATTTGCCATTTGTTAACCTAAGCTTTGTAAGTTCCTTTTTATATGCTGAAAACAAACTCTATATAGATTATAATAGATATACACGTATTGCCTGGTTTAAATTAGTTTGTGCCTAATTTCATGTGCTGCAAACAAAACCTATAAAAATATAAGTGGCAGAGATTACAGGAAAACAACATTATTTCATATGTGTTTAAACAAGTATAATAATAATCGTTATTTAGATAAATCTCAAAATAGCCATATAATTAATTTTACTTGATGAGCTGTAGTAAATGACTGTTCTTAGCTGTTCATTTTATAAATGGCCTGCATCAGGCATACCCATTTGCTAATATTTCAGTGGCAAATCCTCAGATTTTCCAAAACTCCCTTTGCATTGACATTGAAGATAAACTTTTCATGACTTAGATTATGTGTTTCTATGCAAAGAGAAAAAAATAAACGTTGCGCTACAAAATATGTAAAGTCTATAATTGTGGTGAAAGTACATGTAAAATATTTCTGCCACATTGTAAAAAACCACAAAAATATTTTTATATAAGGTTTAAGTAGTTGGATAGAACAAAGATCAAGAAAAATATAATGGCTCTGACACATTAATAGTTCTCCATCCATAAGTATGATTAATTAAATGTCTGATTTGTATTACATTAATGAAAGAAGTAGGCATTAAATACACAAAGTATATGCTTCCCTTTATCAAAGCTTGTATGTATGCGTTCATGTTGTGTGTTAATATACATTTTACACTGTTAAATGCAAGTAAAGCTGCTTGAAATTTGAAATGCATGTTATGCTCCCTTATAATTTTTTTAATACAAACTTAGGACCTGATTCTATAACGCTCTCTGGGTTTGTTAGATTCTATAAATAATCTCGCCAGTACTATGAAGCTTCTGTCCTTATTCTATAAAGGCAGTTTTTATCTAAAGAACAATGTGTCTCGCAAAGTGGCGTTTTCCTGATTTTAAGTATGTGAATATGATGCACACGTTACTATAGGGCTCACAAAAAAATCATAATTTAAAAAATTGTATAAAATTAATAAATGAAATACTGAAATAAAAAATAAAAACTATGTAGTAAATTTCTTTTTTTTTTTTTTAAGGTGCACAGTAGAAATTAAACTACACTGCACATGCAAAAAACGCTGATAAATTCTTATATAATACAAAATTCAAAGCGTATTATGTTCCTTATTGTAAAATGAGTGCTAGTCGGCTAAACAGGAATGTTTCATGGGTGTAGCTGAAATTTTGTCTCCAGGTCTGGTGTATTCTATAAACATTTTCCTCCTGCAGCTCTTGCTGTTTTTTCTTGCAAATTAAAAGGTGCCAAAATACGCAAACACTCATTATCCTACATAACAAATCATGCATATGAAAATAGATATCATACACTAAAAAGCAGAGCAATATGATTTTTATTAGCTGCAGGATTTCATTCTTAAAGTTGCCCCCTGCTAATTTTGCTCTTCCCAGCAAGCTCCATTACTTTCTATGGGAGACGTCTTGCAACTAGCATGGACAGACCACATGGTTTTTCACATCTGACCCAGAAACTTTTTTTTAAAATGGTGCCTTTAGTTTGAAAGCTTTTCATTACAGTATTACTAATGATACAGAAATCACACACATAATAAACATATATAATGCAAGAATGTTACGTAAATATAATAGTTTGCATTCATTTATTTCACAGGACGTTGAAGCAAATACAGTGAGACTCAAAGAGCATGATCAAGATGTTCTGGTGTTGGAGAAAACCCCAGCAGGGTCAGGTCAAGCAAACTCCCAGTCTCCATATAAGTATGTTAATAAATGTATATAATGATTTTTTTATTTCATCTTGTTTCAGATTGTGGTCTGTGTGGTCTTAATCAGGGGTCATAGCTTACGCAAGATGAATTCTGCCCTGAAATGTATAACTTATGGATACCAAAATCTTAAAGAGTTAACAATATGTATTTTATTTTTTCATGAAAATCTGAAGTAAATAAAAATAAAAAAATAATATTTTACAGAAAGGTTGTGGTTGAGGCTGAAGCTCCAGGTGAAAAGTTGCTAGGGGATGGGAGTCAGATTTATATACTAGAGCAGTGTTTCTCAACCGCGGTCCTCAAGTACCCCCAACAGACCATGTTTTCATTATAGCTGAACTTGAGCACAGGTGAGATAATCAGCTGATCAGTAACCATGGTTACTAACCTGCTTTCACCCATTAGCTGATTATTTCACCTGTACTCTAGTCCAGCTATAATGAAAACATGGCCTGTTGGGGAACTTGAGGACCGCGGTTTAGAAACACTGTACTAGAGGACAGTTCTCCTCTGTGAAAGGCATAGTGAGCTAAAAGAGACTTCACCCTGGGTGGCACACGCCTTACCAACAAGCAAGGAAAATTTTCTAACTCATGTTCATTCTCAGTTGAGTGGGTCTCTTTTTTATTTTTGCAGTTATATTTTGAAAGTCATGAGTTTTATTGTATTGCTATCCGTCCCCCAATAAAAATTAACCTTTGAGCTCTGTGCACACTTAGGGCAAGATTACAAGTTGTGCAGCAAATCAAACACCGCGCGCGTTATGGCTTTTTTGCATTTGGGGTTTTCACAGGTATTACAAGTCGCAAAATAACTTATTTTGCGCACGCGTTAACCCGCATAATCCATAAAGCCAGATTGCGTGCATGTTCACATATTCCCCCCATAAAAGGAAATGGAGAAGAGAAATAGAAAAAAAAAACTAATATGTTGCGCAAAGCCCATGACGTATTCTCATCGAAGATTGTACACGAAAATGCGAATATTTCTTAATCGAATGTGTTCTATTTATTTCTAAATAAATGTTTCTCTAAATATGTGATGATTTTTTAACAGATATATCTATTTATAGCAAGATATATATATATATATATATATATATATATATATATATATATATATATAGCATGGGTTGGCCAAAGAAAAAGCCTCAGGAATGTAATCCTGAATTAATATAATTAATATATATATATATATATATATATATATATGTGTCTAAATATCTCAACATCCATATGCTAATATCTCTTTGAAAATCCCTCTGAGATATTGTTTAATGTGCATAAGATTGTAATGTAAAATCTTTTCATCATCTCCATAGTTAAACACATCTGTATACATATAAATCCATGTTTCTCTATGTATGTGTATGTAGGTCAATGTAAAATCCTTGCATCTGCTTTTTTTCCTCACACCTGAGATCTCCTATCTTTGAGCCCTTATAACTTTTGTGTGCATTATATATTTTAAATCATTTTTATCAGACAATTTTAATACGAGTGTAACTGTACTTTATTTAACTGTAATGTATTTTTGAAGTGTTTCATGAAACTTTTTTGTTGCGAAAAACTGTTAACTACAGCTCTTTGAGCGCGGAAAGGATTGTTGCGTAAAAGGCAAATATTTTTCAAGACTTGTAATATCTGCGCAATGAAAATTGATTGCGAAAACATCACATAGTGTGCGGAAAACTCATACCCTAGGACTTGTAATCTTGCCCAAAGTGTGGTGATCGATCAAATTTCAATAGCACCGCAATCACTATTTACAACATTTATTTTTCATTTTCTAAATGAATTGTCCTACTAATGTCAATAACCTATTTTTTTAAAAGGCTTGATAAACCTGTGTTGATTTAAAATCAAAATAAAAATTGCTACAATTAAATAAATGTAGAGAGAAAGATTTTCATGCTGTAAAATGGGACCCAACTATTATGAACCATGTTTTTTTTCTGAAGTTTGTCAGTTAGATGGAGATGCAGAGACCATCACAACACTAGATCAAGTTATTAGATTGTATTCTATTTCATTGGCTTTGGGTTATTTTGTATTAAAGGGACATAATACTCAAATGCTAAATCACTTGAAACTGATGCAGTATAACTGTAAAAAGCTGACAGGAAAATATCACCTGAGCATCTCTATGTAAAAAAGGAAGATATTTTACCTCACAATCTCCTCAGCTCAGCAGAGTAAGTTCTGTGTAAAAAGTTATACTTCACCTGCTCCCAGCTGCAGGTAAAAAAAAAAAAAAAAAAAAAGAAGAAATGAACAGCAGCCAATCAGCATCAGCAGTGCTGAGGTCATGAACTCTTACTGTGATCTCATGAGATTTGACTTAACTATCATGAGATTTCATAGTAAGCTTCCTTTACCTGAATTGGTGCACGAGGCTCATCCCCTAAGATGTCCCAGGACAGACACACTAAAATGCTGCTTAGAAATCCTTTACAATGGGAGGTGGCTACTGAGGAACTTTTGAGGTAAAATATCTTTCTTTTTTACATAGGGATGTTCAGGTGATATTTTCTAGTCAGCTTTTTACAGCTATGCTGCATCACTTTCAAGTGTTTAAACATTGGGGTATTATGGCCCTTTAAGTGTCCTTTTAATCTTTAATGCCAATTTTTTTTTTTTGGATCTTCATTTATAGGGAAAATATGCAATAAATTAAACAAGATGTACAATAATCCTATATACATATTGTGTAATATAAACTTTTCAGCAAGAGGTGAGGCCCAACATGGCTTTTCCAGCAATGATTATTATGTGTTTTTATTTTCTTGACTTTCTAGATACACGGTGATGGCAGGAAACCCTGAGAAACTTTTTGAGCACTTTCTAGAAACCATGCGACTTGAGCCCAGTTTAAATGAAGCCGCAGGTAATAAAATATATTAAATATCTTGTTATTCGTTTAAATGTCCTGTTTGAAGTGTGTCACAGGTGGTGTGCGACAGGTGGTGTCAGATATAGAGCAGAGGTAGGAAAATACCAGGTCGATGGAGTGTTCATCACGGTGAGTCGGGAATAGGGTGGATTGTGAGAGACAGAAGGAGGATATGAGTGAAAGAAGTTTAGAGGCAGCAGGGGCAGATGGGTTGTCAATGGGAATGTTGAGGTCCCCAAGATTTAGGGTTGGTATATTTGTAGAGAGAAAGTGAGGAAGCCAGGCATTCTATCAAATGTAATTTCACCTTCACTTGTCTCAATATGAATGTTTGACTGGTGCTTTAATATAAAGAGCAACTTTATCTATGTTTGGCATAAAGTTATAATGGAGGAATTATATTGCCTAGATCAGGTGTGTCAAACTCATTTGTGTCGCGAGCCATTTTCCATACAAATTCAACTCACGTGAGCCGCACACTACCTACATGGCTAAACTAAGTAGTGCCGTTTGCTATAACTGTATACATTTCAAAAGATTGTGTTCTGTAGCTCCTAATTAACTTACTCTGGCTTGATGAAATGCACTCTAATACTTTTAAGAAGGTGCTCCACCTGGTTGCTCTCCCACAATTTTACGTGCATTTTTTTCTCTTGCAGCCCTGTTCCAAGCACGCTCATAGTTTAGCATATGCATGTGCATAGTGTAACATTTTCTCTGCATTATAAATAGTGGGTCACAGTGCTGTCGGCATAGCGACCCACTGTTTATATAGTGATAGACATATACCTGTTGTATATAATATAAAATAAATACATATAAAATATATAGTTATCGAATATAATGTGATTTTAGTAAAAAAGAAAATTATGGAGAAATAAATGGGCAAAAACTATGTGTGAAATCAGTGCACTCGCTCTTTAAGTAATAAGCATATTATAATTATAATTTTTTTATATTATTTTTCATGGAGCCATTATGGGCCACACAAAATTAGGTCATGGGCCACAAGTTTGACACCCCTGACCTAGATTGTTAAAAAAACAAGCTTTGTCAAGATTTATATCAATTTTAAATAATTCAGAAAGTGTTAATTGAAAGAATATATAGTTAAGACTGTTTTCATTTTCTTTGTTATCGCTAGTAAATTGACCTATGGTAACAGTCGTTTGTGTTGTTTTCTAGAAGGTAATGATTCAGGGGATTAATGGCAGAAGCATTGTGTGATTAGGATCACTGGAAAAACAAGCTTAAAATAGCAACCAAAGTTCTGAAATCATTATTTGCAGAATCCCTATATGTTTAACTCTAACAAAGGGGTTAGACAGATGAGTAAAATCCTACTGCGGAGTCAATCATTGCATCTGCTGGTGACCCAATCATTGGTGTAGACTGAATGTACTTACCAATGACCAGCAGTTCCCTACATGTTGTTCTTACCAATGACCAGCAGTTCCCTACATGTTGTTCTTACCAATGACCAGCAGTTCCCTACATGTTGTTCTTACCAATGACCAGCAGTTCCCTACATGTTGTTCTTACCAATGACCAGCAGTTCCCTACATGTTGTTCTTACCAATGACCAGCAGTTCCCTACATGTTGTTCTTACCAATGACCAGCAGTTCCCTACATGTTGTTCTTACCAATGACCAGCAGTTCCCTACATGTTGTTCTTACCAATGACCAGCAGTTCCCTACATGTTGTTCTTACCAATGACCAGCAGTTCCCTACATGTTGTTCTTACCAATGACCAGCAGTTCCCTACATGTTGTTCTTACCAATGACCAGCAGTTCCCTACATGTTGTTCTTACCAATGACCAGCAGTTCCCTACATGTTGTTCTTACCAATGACCAGCAGTTCCCTACATGTTGTTCTTACCAATGACCAGCAGTTCCCTACATGTTGTTCTTACCAATGACCAGCAGTTCCCTACATGTTGTTCTTACCAATGACCAGCAGTTCCCTACATTTGGGCCCCCTGAGTGGGACTTAAACTCAATTTATCTAAAACATTTTCTATAAAATTCCCTTTTATAATCTATATTGTAGATATTTGTTCAATAAGCTTTACTAAATGATTGTGATTGGCCCTATAGTTAGCCAGAAACAGCACTGCAACAAATGACATTCTTCAACCGATTAGAACAGGTACTTTTTGCATCAGAATGTCCTTTTAAAGAAAAAGCAAATATAAAAACTGTGCATAACAAGGTTTATATTTGTTCAACATATTTTTTTCTTTCAGACTCTGCTTTAGATGACTTTATTATGATGCACTGCGTTTTCATGCCAAACTGCCAGCTCTGCCCGTCCTTGATGTCACAATATCCTTTCTGTGATGATATTATTTACAAGTTATGTTTACTAAATATTGGTTATATTAGTATATTATTTTCATCTACATTCCAATGCCTATCAAGACTTTGTTTCTAATAGTTTAATTTAGCGTGTATTGTTTATTACATTTGCTATGGCCTTCTCAGTAGCCGACCTACTCAAAAGAGGGCCCTGGCGCAAAATGTTTTTTGGGCCCCTCAAAAGTAACTCAGTAGTAACCAATAGTAATAATATAGATGTTGCTTTGTATAATGATGTTGAGAATAGATACATAGATAGAAAGGATGAACCTGCAATCTACACTAATAAAAGGCTCCCCTGCATTAGGATTGAACACATTATGCACACGCCTATTGTTTAGACTGGCTGCTATGGGCCTCCTACAATACTTGGGCCCTGGTTCCACCAATGGTAGTTCCGCCCCTGGGGCTTCTTTGTAATGGTTGCAAGTTCAGCATAAAGATTTGAGGAAGTGGGGTGGTTATATGGAGCCATTTTGTAAAGCTGCCAGTTTATGGCTTCTTAAGTGAAATAGGTATTCAATCACTGCATCAGCAAATGAGGGAGTATTACACTGACATGTGCAATTTTTCAGTTCCCCTTTTTCGTTTACATTATGAATCAGATGCATTGATGATCAGATGCATTTTGACATGACTTCATTTTAGTTCATTAAGTAAAATCTTCTAACCTAACAAGTTGACCAAAATTGTGTAAAATACATCAAGTCAAAAATGTATAATAAAAAACAACAAAAACAAAACAATTTCAGCCTGGGTACCTCTTCATGGGTTAGACTGTCACTGTAGGTCTAGGTTTTGATACATTTAGTAATATAATATGTAAATGACAGAACAAATGTAGCCATTATATAAATTACCTTTTTTTTTATTCTGAACTCCTATTCTAGTACACAGTGTTTTATCACAACAATCACCATGAAAATGGTGCTTCCTCTTTGTGTGCTTGTTGATTAATGTACTTTACTTTTGGGGCCTTTTGAAAAGGGAATCATTTAGATGCATTTTTTTTAATAGCCAGCTAGCAGCAAAAATAATAATTAATAAATAAAACAGAACTACAAACAATCATACTATGACTTGCATTAAGAAACAAAGTGATATTTTACTAAATGAGATGAATGTTACAGAAAAGAGGATTATAATACAATGTTACAGAAATCAATGTAATTAAACTCTGTTTCTATTTAATATTTCTATAATGCTATTTATAAAGAAGAGTATTACTTAAAGGGACACTGTACCCCAAAAAAATTCTTTTGTGATTCATATAGAGCATGCAATTTTAAGCAACTTTCTAATTTACTCCTATTATCAATTTTTCTTCGTTCTCTTGCTATCTTTATATGAAAAAGAAGGCATCTAAGCTTTTTTCTTGGTTCAGCACTCTGGACAGCAGTTTTTGATTGGTGGATGAATTTATCCACCAATCAGCAAGGACAACCTAGGTTGTTCACCAAAAATGGGCCGGCATCTAATCTTACATTCTTGCATTTCAAATAGAGATACCAAGAGAATAAAGAACATTTGATAATAGGAGTAAATTAGAAAGTTGCTTAAAATTGCATGCTCAATCTGAATCACGAAATAATTTTTTTTGGGTACAGTGTCCCTTTAAATGTAAATATAATTATAATTTGAAATGCAGCAGTTTTAAGCATAACTAATTTGGATCAACAGAATGGATCTACTTTGTTTAACACAGGGAAACATTTTTTATCATTTTCTATTAATCTGACAAATTTAAAGAATATTTATTTTGTAGAGTTTGCTATGGATTTGCTAAAATTGTAATTGTAACAAACAATAATATATATATATATATATATATATATACATATATATACATATATATATATATATATATATATATATATATACATATATATATATATACACACAGTATATGTGTGTGGCAACATGACCTGGAATACAATACTGTAATCCGTTTCTGTAAAAGCATCACTCATCAGGACTTTAGCTAAACTTGCACCACTGTGCAGCCATAATATAAGTTTTATTTCCAGAAAGCATCCCACTCGTTTAATTCAGCTATATTCCGTATTTCAGTTGAAATAATGACTAATTAACACAATGCAAAGCCTATGCATAGTTTGCTTTACTTATTTTTTGCATCACCTTAATCTCCGTTCAGAGAACTATCATTAGCAGAATTTGAAGTAACTAAATGTAAAATAACACAACGGCAAAAATTACAGGTACCTGCGGAGAGCCAGATAATAGCTAGGTAAAAATATATGAAATAATTACATGGTTTGCAGCACAGAGCAAGGAGCTTGACTATGGGGAATATTAAACTCGCTGTTCACAATTTTTGCAAATCATAGTCTATGTTACCTGTTTTGTACCAGGGATATCATTGTGATTTTGGGATTGTTTATGGCAGTATTGAGATTTTTTTGTCTGATATTAATAGTTCTAAAGTACAGTAATGCATGCTGGTTTTTATCACCACTGTTTGGAAAGAAAATCAGTGGATTTTATTGGACAGCCCAAAACGTTTAAACCAAAAAATGAAGCATCTTTTTCTTCCAGCGAGAGAAATGAATTGATCTTAAATACATTTTTCATTTACATTTACTTGTTTCAAGTTTTAAGGTTTCCAGCTGTTTTGCCTTTTTTATGGAAATTTTTCTGTTGTGCTTATGAACCAGTGAACAAATGATACTTTAGTATCAGTTATGCATAAATGTGTATTTTTTTATTCAGTTGAATATCAGTCTAACAGTTTTAATGCAACTTGTTTTGATAGAAACAAAACTTTTTAAAATGTTTAATTGTTGGCCTTTAATATACATGGGGCCAGATTACAAGTGGCGCTCAAATGATAGCAATATTGCAGGACCATGCAAACATTAATATGCAACTTGATATTATAAGTTTATGGTAAATCCCATTTACCAGAGAAAAGTGTTATATATATATAAATAGTGTTCATATTACAAGTTGAAATTAAAGGTTGGTGAAAGCCAAAATTGTGCTAGAATATTAAGCATGACTTGAGACCTAAAGTAAATTGTAAGGGTAAAAAAAAAGTTTTCACAAAACACATAAAAAACAAATTAAAAAAAAGTATTAAACTCATATATACAGTTTTTAATAAAAAATATAATTTTAATATTGATAAAATGGTTTTAAAATGTATAAACAAGGTTTAAGGTGTATGGCAAAGTGCTTGACTAGAAAGGGCTTTATTATATAGATATATATATATATATATATATATATTGTATATATGTCAAAATATGTGTATGTGTGTATATATGTGTATTTTTATGTTTATATGTGTAAATATGTATGTGCATACATATATATATATGTATTAACACATATATACACACGTATACACACACACACACACACACACACATATATATATATATATATATATATATATATATATATATATATATATATATTTGCATAAAAAAGAAAAGTGCTCTACCAGGAAAGAAAAACAGCTCATCAGCTAGTTCTATGGTGATTTACCTCCCAGGAGCAACCTCTTTTAGATCAGTGTGCTTTTCACAGAGGAAAACTTTCCTGTAGCATATCAGTCTGATCCCGCCAAGTAAGTTCAGTCCAGCCCTGAAAATACCAGGCAGTTCTCCTCTGAACAAGGAACATGACAACCCCAGATGATCGTTTCGGCCTCCTATGGGCCTCGTCAGTGAGGTGCAGCGACATTCCTCTGATATGCTACAGGAAAGTTTTCCTCTGTGAAAAGCACACTGGTCTAAACGAGGCTGCTCCTGGGTGGTAAATCGCCATAGAACTAGCTGATGAGCTATTGTTTGTTCCTGGTAGAGGGCTTCTTTCTTTGTATGCAAATTAATATGACCCTAGGGAGGTCTCCTTATGGGTGATGGGGGAAACCAGACGTGGACTCTTTGCCCAGTGTGTTTAGAGGAATGAGGCTGCACCTCATTGACGAGGCCCATAGGAGGCAGAAACTATCATCTGGGGTTGTCATGTTCCTTGTTTAGAGGATAATTGCCTGGTATTTTGGAGCTGGACTGACCTTACTTGGCGGGATCAGACTGATATACTACAGGAAAGTTTTCCTCTGTGAAAAGCACACTGGTCTAAAAGAGGCTGCTCCTGGGAGGTAAATCACCATAGAACTAGCTGATGAGCTGTTTTTCTTTCCTGGTAGAGCACTTTTCTTTTTTTATGCAAATATATATATACAGTCAAATACTTTTTTTTTTTTTTTTATAAATTTTTTATTGAGGTATTTCAGGTTAGGCTTACAAACAGTATAAACATACAAGGGAACTAGTCATGCATTAGATTGTCATGCAATATCTTTGAAAAAAAAATGTATAGTCCAGCTCAGTTCAATAATATACAATAAGCCTTATACACAACTTACCAATGAAATAGTAAACAGTTATAGGTAGCAAGGCTAATACATGGTGCCTATACATAAGGGAACCTTCCATAACCAACTCGAAAGGTCACTTATGGACCTAAAATAAGGGAACATGTCTGAAATTAAAGAAAGGCATAATGGACTGGCGAGACCACTTTTGGATCTCACTTCGATAACCTCAGTTTTTATTTTTCTGTAATGATAGTGCGCCATACACCCTTTTTTAATAAACTTTATATTTTACAAATTTACATTCCCCAAAGAAGAAGCATATAATGGTCTCTCACAGACCATACCCTATGACAATAACCAATAGGGGGACTTGGAAAAGGGGTATTAAATGATAATTAGATGAACTATAGCTTATTTGGCTATGCTTATAAAGGTAGAGTAGATACGCTCCTTTAATAGAAACGGTAAAAACCATGCTCATTATACAACTGCAAAGGAACTACTTCTAAGGATAGAAAAAAATAAAATATTTGAACAGATAAAGTATATTAAGGATTTTTGGTGCCAACTAGATAAAATGACGGTATTAACGTATGCTATGTATAAAAAAAATTCTGTACTGACCAGCTAATAATAAGGGGCAATCTTTGGACATTTTATATGGCAATCTGGTGAGGGCAGAGAAAAACTGTACAGTCAAATACCTTTAAACATGCAAAATATGTTTTTATTATTTTTTTAACATGTTTTAAGAAATACTTTAAATTTACATGTTCTTCACTTAGATTTTTTTTTATTTAAAAAAATAAAATATATATATATATATATATATATATATATGTATATATATATATATATATATATATACAGTGTATATATATATATATATACACAGTATATATATATATATATATATATATATATATATATGTATATACAATATGTATCTATGTATGTATATATATTCATATAGATATATAGGTATAGATATCTATTTTACTAGAAGATAATCAGATATAAATATCTGTTAAAAAAAAAAAAACATTTTCTTCCACAGGACATAGGAATTAAATGTGTTCCTAATGCACCTTCAGGTTTAGCACAGTTGAACTAGCTCATTTTCGGGTTTGCATGTGAGTAATAACTCATAAAGCTTTTTGTAATGCGCCCTATGGGGAGAAGGAATTAGCACGGTCGCAATATCCAAAGTTAGCGCACCTGAGTCTTTCGCTTGCGTGCTAACTTTTTACTTTCAACTTGTAATACACTCACTAATCTGGTCATGCTAATTTTTTACTCTGAGTGTAGTTAGCACGTGAGTGGAGAAACATGAGTGTGCCAGTTGTAATTATATATACCTTCCGGTAAGAAGACATCTATACATTCCTTTTTGCCTGGGATTTACTGCATATTAATTCAAAATATATACCATTCATATATATATTTTGTCCATAAAGACTCATCTCAACTGACAATTACTGATTCCTCTATTATATTGGACTTAACATGTATACAAATTGTTTGTAGCTGCGCAGAAGTATTTTGATTTTTCTCTTTCATTACCATATATAATTATATGTGCATTTATAAGCAGGCATATATGTACTGAGACACAGAGAGCCACCAAGGCTGTATTTAGTCCAAAACGACTAGATTATATATAAAGAGAGCCAGACAGAGATATTATTATTAAATCTATGATAAAAAAAGACAACTCATATCGTTATATTCTCCAGATCCTACACACCTCTACTAATATCTATGTGAAAGTTACTCTGCGAACCATAAAGGGGCTGAACGTCATGCTTATAACTAGAAGACATTAACATAAATCATAAAGGGTAGAGCTCCCTGCACGTCAGTCACTGCAGGCTGTAAACCCTCTTTACATAAGATGATCAATAGGACATATGGACCTGTGTGAGATGTTTTCATTCCACTTAATCATTCAATCTAATCACTTGCAGACGTCTTCAAGCCACTCCCTTCTGCTTACTAACAGGGAAGCTGCACTGTAACATGTATTTAATCTATTTAGATGACATTTGCTTTTGTGATACTTTGTAGGATGTTCTTTCAGTATAGAGGATAAGTGAGCAACTCTCATTGGCTGTAGTTGTGGATGGTCTTAAACCGGCCAACATTTATTAGACATTCATGATAAAAAAAATCTGTTTGTTTTGGATTCATGGGTATTGTCAGAGCAACTGATTACGGAGTGTTATTTATACTTGAGCAATTTTGGACTTCTTGAGCTATAAACAAGACAAAAAAAAATACTGATTTAAATTCAGAAAAGGACCATAATCTTTATTTCAAATAAATACATTTGGTTTGATTATACATATTTTTGTGCTTATCAGTAATAAAATTGTGCAATTGGTTTTTGATCATTGTTGGAAAAAAAAAATATGGTTTGATGAAATTCTATTTTTTTTTTATAAATAGAATTTTTTTCTTCAATACAAAATTAGTTTCTATTTTAAATGCATATATATATTTTTAATTAATATATTTTCAGTAAAGTGTTTATTCAATGAATTTCATCATCTGTGTTATATAGATAACTCTTGACTATGTGTTATTTTACTATAGGCTTTTCCAGTATGTTTACATATTTGGTGTGTATATACTATTGGTATAGTTCCTGGGCTTATCGCCATTTGGCCAAATGCTGTAACAAACTCATCACTCTTATGCTTTTAGCCTAGCTGTGTGCATCAAAGTGAGTGCTGGCCTTATGTGTGCAATGTATTTCATATTTTTATGTGATTTTTTCTAATTGCTTTACACCCAAGCTTGCATGGGGTTGCTAACACAGTTGTCTGTGAGTACTGATGAGCACGCAAGGCTGGGAATTTGTCCAGTAGCAGGGGATGAGTGCCACTCCAGTTTGAGAGTATATCATTGTACCCTTTCCTCTTTTGGTTTAGCTTATGGTTGTATAAGGCAAGTCAATGTCAAATTCAATAAAGTTATTTCAAACATACCTTGTGAGCCGGCAGCGCCATCTTTGTTTTCCAATTACTAGCCATTATTATGTGCTTAGTATGGTCTAAAAAATATGTTTTTGTCACGCTACTGTTTTTTGTTATCCAGCCTCTGTATATATATTTTGGTAGTGCAATATTTATGTATTAAAACAAATTTTGACGGACCATTAATGAGATATAAGATTTGAAACTAGATGTTTTTTTTATTATATGCCAGGTCAGTGCCTAAGCGCCAGTCTAGAACCAAAGAAAATCACAATATATAATTATAAGATTTAATAAATCTCATAAAAATATGTAAACCATATGCTCTGCACACACTTTTAAAATCATCCCACAACAGTACATTCTTAATTCTTAGTGAAAATCGGCTTTAAAACTATCAACTTCTCAAATATGTGACATTTTTTGTTGAATTGTAACTGAAGTGTTAAATATGTCCCACTTATCTCAGTCAGTTTAGGTGGTTTATATGAAACTACTAAATACATGAGCACTTCCATATAAATAAATTGCCACTTGATGGCGCTATTGCTCTACAATTGCACCAAAAATAAAAATGTATTATTTTTTTTTAGTAGTTTGAGGCTATCCATTTAAAAACTATTCACAAAAAAACAAAAGGGTAATAAAGAAAAGAAATTGTACTTAAAATCAAGGATTGCTGTTTGAGCACCTGCCCAGATCAGATTTTAATTTTGTTCATTATTATGTTAAATATTGTCTCCTTTAATCTAATACTCAATATTCCTTGAAACACATAACTTGTTCACGTATCTCCTAAAATTCATTTTAGTTTTATCTAATTTACTGTTGAATCATCTTTTGACTAAGGACCTAATGATTAAAAACTCGCTGATATGGAGACAAATTGCATAACATCTTTGGGGGCTTTTTTGAGTATTATATTATATATACACATCTCTTCTTCACGTCCAGAACTTTGCATTGCTAAATAAACAGCTCTCATGCTAACATTTGCCTATCTAAAAGTATTTGAGGGACATTGCTGTACTGATCAGACTTCTTAGACAATCTCACCAGAGAGGAGAGCATTAGATTCCCAGGTTCTAAGTGAAATTTATTTAGTTGAATTTATAATAAATAGATAACACTCAAACTAAATTATTTATAGCATGTAGTATCAAATAAAAAAAATGTTAAAGGGACAGTCTAGTCAAAATTAAACTTTCATGTTTCAGATAGGGCATGCAATTTTAAACAACTTTCCAATTTACTTTTATCATCAAATTTGCTTTGTTCTCTCGGTGGTATTTTTGAAAAGCTAAACGTAGCTAGGCTCAAACTGATTTTTAAATCGTTGAAAACCGCCTCTTAGCTCAGATCAAAGTTTTTCACAGTTAGACAGTACTAGTTCATGTGTGTCATATAGGTAACATTGTGCTCACTCCCTTGGAGTTATTTAGGAGTCCATACTAATTGGCTAAACTGTATGTCTCTCAAAAGCACTGAGATAAGGGGGCACTCTGCAGAAGCTTAGATTCAAGGTAATCACAGAGATCAAAAGTATATTAATATAACTGTGTTGGTCAGGCAACACTGGAGAATGGGCAATAAAGGGATTATCTATCTTTTTAAACAATAAAGATGCTGGTGTAGACTGTCCCTTTAATTTTTTAATGTGTACTGAGCATAAGTGTCCTTAGCTATAAAGTCTACTGTCTTCCAATATTAAAAACACACATATAGTGATTCAGCATTACAAACTACCCTAATTGTTTTATAACCGTATCTTGTATTGAATTATTACATTTATTAACAAAATTGTAGCTTACTGCAATGTAAATCCATACAAATGACATCTGTTCACAAATAAGAAATAATGTCTGCACGCTCATTCATTATTGCAATATCGGGTTTGGATGTTATAAAATTGTTATATATAATTCCATACTAATTCATAATGAATTATAATAAACCAATTATTTATACACATCAGCAGCAATGTATCAATTTTCTGTTTACTTTTTCTTTTTTCAATGTTAGTCTCTAAATTTATTTTTACCTGTTTATATATCATTTCCAAGTTCAACCGATCCAAATCTCTAGTGTGTAATCAGTTTGTGCACACCTCACTAACGCCTGGATTACAACTCGTGCGCTGACTGCAGCGCACGTGCAATATGGTTTTTCTTTAGGCTTCCTCGAGCATCTTCAGTTTTGCTAGCCTCACTAGTCCTTATGTGATTAAATACTAAGGACTGGTGAGGCTAGCGAGGCTGAAGATCCTCCTAGGAGCCTAAGGAAAATCCATATTGCACGTGCGCTGCAGTCAGCGTGCGATTTATAATCTAGGCGTAAGGGCATAATAATCAATGACTCACTGACATGGAGAGAAGTTATGCAAATTGTTGGGGGTTTTTTTAGCATTAAACCATAATGTCTCATTTCCAGAAATTTCTATTGTCAAATTTTCTTTCTTCTCTTGGTATCTTTTTTTGAAAAGCAGGGACATAAGCTCAGGAGTGTGCATGTGCCTGGAACACTATATGGCAGTAGTTTTTCACTAAAATTATCCACTATTTCCTGACACGTAGTGCTCCAGACACCTACCTAGTATCTGTCTGTATCTGTAAATGGAATGGAAACTAAGCAAATTTGATAATAGAAGTAAATTGGATTTTTTATATTGTATGCTCTGCCTGAATCACAAAAATAATTTTTTGGGTTTCATATCCCATTAACCTAAAATTTGCCATTTGTAAAATTCTTTGAGGGACCTCGCTAGACTATAGGGGGTCAATTTATTATAGTGCAAGCAGACATGATACAATGTAGCGTATCATGTCCGCTGCACAACGATAAATGCCGACAGCATACGTTGTCAGCATTTATCATTGCACAAGCAGTTCCTGTGAACTGCTGGTGCAATACCGCCCGCCTGCAGGGGGTGTCAATCAACCCGATCGTATTCGATCAGGTTGATTTCTGTCCGCCGCCTCAGAGCAGACGGACAGGTTATGGATCAGCGGTCTTTAGACTACTGCTTCATAAATTCTGTTTCCGGCGAGCCAAAACATGGGGCATCAAGCTCTGTACGGAGCTTGATAAATTGACCCCTAGAGCTTTAGGAAACTGGGTCCTAAGGACTACAGGATCACATTCTAGTTATTAATGTACTGCTACAAAAATCTTAGACTTAAATGAAGACTTTGCTACCAGTTGTTTAGTGTGCACCTTCTTACAAGGATGAGCCAGCCCATAAGAGTATACAATAGCTTCCTTATTTATAAACTGTGCCTTTAAGGTAGCATTGTGAATCAGGTCTTAATTTATATTCAAATGGAGTCTTCCCTAAAATATCCATATTAGTTGTTAGGTACTTTTAAGAGGTCAGTATTTGAAAAATGAATAGTTTTATTAACATAAAGTAGAATTTAATTGAATGTCCCTGAAAGCCAGAATTGCACGAGAGCTATGTTATGTGAACACACAGAATACTGGCGTATGCTAAGCTCGCAGAGTGCACAAGAAAAGGCTGTGCTAACGTTTCTGTGAAGCGTGTTTGCAAACACCTTCATATTAGTTTACAAAAACCCGTACTATCAGTATGAATCTTTTATAGAGTAAAAAACATATTGTGATGCTCACGGAATGCGCTGTGTCTGTCTCAGTTTTCTATTGTGCATTCCTACAGTAGCACCTGTTTCTGTATCAAATGAAGATCTCACGTTTCTCATTAGGTGACAGTTGTACAGTGTTACAGAGTAGCCACTGAATCGCTCACGTGCAATAACCATTACAAAAACTTGTAAGTGAAGTAAATTTCCTTAACATGGTTGCACTTATCATGCTCAACCGTCTCAGGGAACTGAGCAGGAGAAGATGGATTATGCTCTGAATAACAAGCGGAGAGTAATCAGACTCGTACATCTCTGGGCAGCTGTGTATGGAGATGTATTACGGGAGGATGAGGTAGCTATGGCATTCTTAGAGGTAAGTAATCATATTATATTATGTACAGCTTAATTACCAATATGCATTCATTATACTAATATACATTGTCTGTACACAATCTATTAAGCCAGCACCCCTTTGTTTTACATAAAACATATTGGGCTAGATTACAAGTGGAGCACAAATATCTTACATTGCTCGAGCACAAGAAATAGTGCTTTTATTTTTGCACTCATATTACAATTTAAAAGCAACATTTTAGTACTCAAGTGAAAGCCTATGGTGTACTAACATCTGCATGTCGGATAGCGCCAGTGCGCTAAATCCCTCACATAATAGACTTCTAGGTGGGTGCACTGAAATACTCACTTTGGCTATCGCTCGAGGGCAAAGCTAAAGGTCAGATAGTGGATTTCGTCACTTAATTTTAATCTATGGTTTTGTATTCAAATATAAGTTAAAAAACACTTCACACCACACATATATATACATATATATATATATATATATATATATATATATATATATATATACACACACAAATATATATATTTATATAGATAGATAGACACACACACATATATATATATATATATAATTATATAGACACACACATACAAATAAACACATATACATCTTTGTGCCCTTTCCAGTAAAGCACCTGATTATAGACCATATCCCCTTAAATCACTGTTGAAACATTTTTTTAAATAATAAACCTTGATTTTACATTTAGTATATATAAATATGAGTGCGCTATTGGTTGCACTCCACTTGTCATGTAGTCCATTGTATTATATGGCAATATTTATTAAAATAAGCAATGTATTATACAGAATAATGTATTTAGGGCTAAGGTTTAAATGTGATAAACTAAACACTTTAAATTGTCACACGTGTTTTTCACTAAGTGATTATTGTACTTTTTTATTACTAAGGCTTAAATGTGTGTAAATATTTTTGCTCATATTATTTTTGCTCACAATATTATTCGTGAAAAAAAACACAGTGATTTTATATTCACACCCAAAACAAAAGTCAAAAGCTGCAGCTGATAATCACTGTGTCTATTCATAAAACATCTAAAAAAAATTTGCAAATTATAGTCAAAGATATATGAATACATGAGTAGTGGTTATAAAAATGATCCAAATAGCCCTATATTGTTCTCTGTAAAAATTGCATATATATATATATTGTGTGTGTGCTTTGCTTTGTTGCCTGCTCGGCTGCCTACAGTAAAACAGGGCACCATTCTCTGTGAAGTAATTATGTGCTGCTGACCCAAAGCACGTTATTATTATTTATACAGCTTTTTATTAATTGTGCCAAATGAAAAGTCAGTTTACATTACATTGCGCTTACTCTACAAATGTAGAATGGTTCCAGCAGAACAGTTACTAACAAAAGTCGTGATTATGAAAAAAATGTTATGGGTTTTGAAAATGTTCAGCTGTGTACATTCCCTATAGGGTGTGAGGAGGACTTATGGAATTAACCTGTAATCCAGGCTGTAGTTTCACCTCATAGGCAGAAATGATTTATGAACCTCCCCAACCATTTTTCTGGCCAATAGTGTATCTGTATTTAAAGGGACATGAAACCCAAATATTTTTTTTATGATTCAGACAAAGAATGCAATTTTAAACAACTTTCTAATTTATCTCTATTATCTAATGTGCTTCATTCTCTTGATATCCCTTGCTGAAAAGCATATTTAAATAAGCTCGGTAGCTTCTGATTGGTGGTTGCACATAGATGCCTCGTGTGATTGGCTCACCCATATGTATTGCTATCTCTTCAACACAGGATATCTAAAAAATGAAGCAAATTAGATAATAGAAGTAAATTGGAATGTTGTTTAAAATTATATTCTCTATCTGAATCATGAGAGAAAATGTTTGGGTTTAATGTCCCTTTAAGTAGGCTATAAAGCCTGCTTTAGATAGGCCGTGTTTTTCCTGGACAGTTCTGAATTACACAAACTAGCCTAGATTACAATTGAATGCGCACAATCTGGTATTACAAGTCCATGGTAGAACAGAATTACCAGAGAATGTTTAACATGGCTGGCATCCCTTTAGCGCACCCTATACTTTCAATGGATATTGCAAGTTGAAAGTTATAACAGGGCTAAAAAAGTTATTACAACTTAAGACCTGAAGTAAAGTGTTAGGGCTAGAAGAAAAGTATAACAAAACACAAGTAAAACATATTAAAATAAGGTATAACACAATTATAAATATTAAATATAGAATGTTTATTATTAAAATAAATGCATAAAACTTGTTTTAAAGGGATATGTCAAGGTGTTTGACTGGAAGGGCTCAAAGGTGTATATATTGTGTGTATATATAAGAATGTTAAAAGAACAGAATCAGTATCAGATAAATAAACATTGTGTGTGTAAATATCATAGCACAACAAAGAAAGTATTATGCATAAAACAACAAGCGTGCTGGTACTGATCCAAATGCTATCATCAATAAATATTTAACATGTGATCTATAAATGAAAGTGACATCCGCAACTCACACCAATAGTAAATAAATACTTTAAATTACTGTGTTCTTCACTTAGGGAAACATATTTTTAAATAAAATGTAAAGTATTTCTTAATGCACCTTTGGCGCAGTTAGCCTAGAGGACCTTTTGGTTAGATTGTGAGTGAAAACCAGAATCCAACCTCCAGATGATAGCGTACCTTAGTATTACAACTTTTTACTTTCAACCTGTTATACAATTCATAATGAAATCAATTTTTATTAGTTTCTACCATTTTTTGGGGGGGGGGGAGATTTAACGGGTTTTAACTGGAATATAATTTAAATTGCAGTCAGGAGATTATATTGTATTTTGTCATAAATCAAATTAATCAGACAGACAGACATAGATAGATAGATAGATAGATAGATAGATAGATTAGGTATTTAGACAGAAAGTAATTACATTGTTGCAATTCCAGTTTTTAGCAAAGTAAAATACATAAAATATATAAAAACTTTAGTTATTATCTGAATTGCATTTTTACTAAACATAATAAATTATAATATTTACAACAATGTGTTAAATGTCTTCCATTTAATGTTAAATTAGATATGTTTTGTTACTACACTCACTGAGGATTTGCTATACTAAAAGCAGGTATTAAATAAAAAAGATTACGCTAATTGAATATAATGGTGCGGAGGTGGTAGTATATCTCTTCACATTATAAATATAGTTAATACTAATCTTTTTATGAATGGAATGTTAACTCTCCCTCACTTGTACTTACTTACAGTTAGCAACAAGTGAATAGCTTGAACCTTAGTAGCATTAGGCATTATGAGCCTAATGTAACCGACCCCTGTGTTTGATAGATAAGGCAATGGATGGATCTCCATGGATACTGCAATGGATTTTGTGTTAATGTGTATACACTGGGAGAATTTCTACTTTGTCTCCCACACTTAATTATAAACCTTTATAAATGTCAATAAGTTGCAATTTTCTTAAGAGAATTTACAATGGCTCCCAACTAAAAATATACATAATGATTGCAAAAAGTGGGCAAGTCATTTAGATGCATGATTTTTACACAGAACATTATTTTACAGGTCTGTCTTCATGAATGCTGCAGTAACCTACAATTAGATTGGCTGTGCCTATCATTAGAGGCAAAGAACAATTATTTTATATAGCACTTGTATCCTGCTCCCCTCACAATCCCATCACAACTGCAAGGTTGAACACTATTAACCTATTACAATTTAGAAATACTTTAGCTTTCTTTGGAAAGGTGGAAATATACTGTATTTATAGCAGGCTTGCCAATTGGAAAATAATGCACATCCGATAGCCTCTTAATGTAAATGCATCTATTATGCTGTATGTGAATGGCAGCTAATTAGCTACTCATAGCAGAGATAAATATAAGCACTTTCATTTATTGATTTTTCTATTTTGTGTAATTTTGACTGGGGACATGTGGCAATTTGTTATATGTACAATTCTAGACAATTAAAGGGACACTATCTTGTTGGGAAAACAAACTTTAGTTAACAAAATTACATGCTAAATAAATCTTAGGTAGTACCTTAATTATTTTTGAAAAACATTGGTTTATTTTTTTGTATTAACAGTTTTCACCATCTGGCAGTAGCCTCACCACTTGCTAGAGCCGTGCTGTGCTTTAAAGCAGTGTACTAGCAGGTGTCCTATTTGTTATGCATGCAATTTGTTCACAACTGCAAAAGGCCAATTCTACAGTTAACATTGTGTGTGTGTTTGTGAGTGTGCATGTGAGTGGGCGTGCGCATGTGCGTGTTTGTACCTACACTCTCACTGAAGAAGACTGACAGCTGCTGCAGGATCTCCTCCAAAATGATTATATAAAGCAGTAGCCAGCACCCTCTGTTCTCGTACAAACAGCATAGACATATATATCAGTAACATATTGTTTTTGTATGGGGATTATGCCCTGAAACATTACTAGAATAACCTTGTATCAATCTGCGCAGAAACAGAAGGTTCTGAATATGTCTCTGTATATACCGTGTGACACAGTATGATATGATCATTTTGGAAAATTGACCAATGTGTTGAGAACCGTCTCATCATTTGAAGAACGCTGTGCACACACAAGAATACCCACATGTGCACACACACATATAAACGTACACAATTACAGGCGCATGCTATGTAAAATGTATGACATGTAAAAGCATAACATAACAAATAAGGTGTAGAATTTGGAGTATATTCCATTCTAGCCATACATTTTATTAACAACAAATATCTTTGAAAGTCTATGAAGATTTTTGTTTGCTGCCAGTTAAATTACAGCTGCAATGGGATCTAGCATTCCATGTCACTCAGATAGGCCTTACACTGTTTAAAGGGCCATTATTGTGATAAAATGAGAGGATGTTATTTAATTACTAGTGACGCTGAAAACATGTGTTTAGCCCCCTGCAAATGTATTAAACACATGGTTAAAGTGCTACTCAGGAGCCCCAGAGCACTGCAAGTCCTGAGTGGAAACGACTGCTGATCCATTAAGCAGCACTAGTCACACAGCTGGTTCGTTCGACTAGCGCAGCTGATTCAATCAGTGCCAGTTTTCATTGGGGTCCAGTGCTATGTGGGTCCCAAGCTGTACTGTAACTATGTGTTTAACCCATTTACTTTGCAGCATCACTAGAGATACATTGACATGCTGTAATGAATAAGAGCGTGTAATTGTATCACTATAATGGGCCCTTTAATGTGTGTAATTGTAGTGTTGATGTTATCTTTTCTAACCACCTTTAGAAATAAATAGTTTGCATCAGTGCTATTCTAACTGATTCGCTTACTAAAGTACAGCCTCTCTGTATTAAGTCAGATTGAGAACACTGTAATGATGTACGGCAGTGTCAGACTGTGTCAATATGTCCTTAACCCTTCATTTGCCATGCAAGTCTGCAAAGCAATGCACCACACCTTTCTGTAGCAGACAATGATTAAATAGGATTTCGCTATACAGCTGGCATACTTTTGTGTTTGTGCTGCATTCTATGCTCATTTGCACATTTCTATTCAGTACAGGACCTTATTATTTTTTACCATTGAATGCCTACTTCATGCTAATTGCCACACATTATTATCTCTCTATTTTAAAACTATGAATTGTATGTTTTAATCTTCTCCACTGGCACATACTTAGTATATTATGATACATTATGGTGTGATTTAATTTCATGCTCAATATAATCTTCTAAAATATATTAGTTTGTAATCATTAAATGTAGTAACCATACCCTGTAGTAAAATATATGCATTTGCTGTTTTCATAGGAATTCTACGCCTCTGTATCTGATGACACAAGAACAATTGTGGCTCTGAAGGAACAGTTACCAGAACTAGAGAGAACTGTGAAACAACTGTAAGAAATGTATTCGCTCTGCTTATTTTATAATTAATAAACAGTTCCGCCTATTTGCCAAAGAAAGAAAATCGGTGGTGAAATCACTTTTTTAGACTGCATAATGTTTAAGAAAAAAAGGTTTATCCTAATGTCTAGATTGTTTCTGATGTTTGATTGGAATCCTACAGATATTCAAGCATACTCTGCATAATATAAAACATGATTGGAGATAACGCAGAGAGGCGTATTTGGTTTATTCATAAATGTTAGCATTTTATATGGATATCATATTTTTCTATAAAAGATTAGTTCAAATCCGTCTAATTAAATGGAAACTATGTCCCTGTTTAAAATTGTAAGAAACACTCTACACAATGTGCTTTTTGATCTCCTGTGGCAAACAAATGCAGTCTTCCAGGAGCAGACACTTCAAGTGCAAATTCCTATTTGGTTATGCTAATAATGTAATTTGGACTTAAATGAGCAATCAAATTTAGTAACCAAAAGTCTCTTGCGACCCTATGGTTGTTCTGATAAAATGTTGGCCGAACGAGAGGCTTCTACAGACTTCCACAGCGTGAAACTTCATAAGAACTCAAATGAATATTGTTCTTACTGATTTTTACAATTACTTTATTGAAGTAATAGCGATAAAATAATTCAAGTGCTTTTTCACTAGTTCACATTTGTAGAAAATAAGGGACTCATTATGTAATGAATTCAATATCGTTCTTTAATATTTTCAAGGCTAGTATTAATAGTTTTGTTCTTTTACATAGCCAGTCATAAAAATACAGAAGATCAACTGTGTAGTTTAACTAAAAGAATTAATAATATATGAAAGGCAAGATGTAACAATGACTCCTGTCTCACACAGACAGACAGACAGACAGAAATATAAATAGCTGGCATTTTATGTTGTAATTTACTTCTGCCTTTGCTCATACCAACCCCTTTAACTCCCAATCAGCTAGATTACGAGTTTTGAGCGATATAGGGAAATTAACGAACGCAACAAAAGTGGCGTTATTTAATCCCCTATAGCGCTGCCATTACAAGTTTTAAAAACCAGGCTTGTGCGTGCGATATGGTTGCGCTGAGCTCCATAACACACCAAAAACAAGCGTTGATTTGACATGCTCGTGCACGCTTCCCCCATAGACATCAATGGGGAAAGAAAAGAGCTGCTTAAATCCTATTGGCTGATTTGAACAGCCAATAGGATTTTAGCAGCTCTAATTCCAATTGGCTGATTCAAATTTTTCAGCCAATAGGATTGCAAGGGATGCCATCTTGAATTGCGTACCTTGCATTGAAGATTCAATGTACGGCGGCGGCCATATGAAGGGGATGCTCCACACCGGACGTCTTCAGGATGGACCTGCTTCACGCCACCAGGATCAAGATAGAAGATGCCGCCTGGATGAAGATTGAAGAGGCCGTCTGGATGAAGACTTCTTGCCGCTTGGATGAGGACTTGGCTGCCGGGATGAAGATTGAAGAGGCCGTCTGGATGAAAACTTCTCACCGCCTGGATGAGGACTACTCCACTGGGATGAAGATCGCTCAAGTGGGACTTCAAAAACTGTAAGTGGATCTTCGGGGGTTAGTGATAATTTTTTTTTTAAGGGTTTTTAGGGTGGGTTTTATTTTTAGATTAGGGTTTGGGCAGTAAAAGAGCTAAATGCCCTTTTATGGGCAATGCCTATCCAAATGCCCTTTTCAGGGCAATGGGTAGATTAGTTATTTTTTAGAGTTAGGTTTTTTATTTTGGGGGGTTGGTTGGGTGGTTGGTTTTACTGTTGGGGGGGTCTTTGTATTTTTTTTTTACAGGTAAAAGAGTTGATATCTTTGAGGCAATGCCCCACAAAAATCCCTATTTGTAGTTTATTTTAGGCTAGGGTTTTTTATTTTTTATTTTGGATGGGCTTTTTAATTTTGAAAGGGCTATTAGTTTAGGTGTAATTCTTTTTTACTTTTGATAATTTCGTTTTTTATTTTCCGTAATTTAGTGTTTGTTATTTTTTGTAATTTAGTATTTCTTTTTTTTGTAATTAGATAGTTTGTAATTTTTATATTGTGTTAGGATTTTGTTAATGTGTAGTTTAGTTTTAGTTAATTGGTAGTTAGTTTAATTTTAGTTTAATAATTATATTAGTTTAATTGTTAGTTTAAACTTAGTTTTTTTAAATTTGACAGGCAAATTTTAATTTAATTTAAGATAGGTAAATTATAATTTTAATCTAAAGTTAGGGGGTTGTTAGGTTTAGGGGTTAATAGTTTAAATTAGTTTATTGCGATATTGGGGGCTTTCGGTTTAGGGGTTAATAGGTTTATTATAGTGGTAGTGGTGCAGTGGTGTAGGGCTTAATAACTTTAGTATAGTGGGGGCAATGTGGGCAGACGGCAGATTAGGGGTTAATTATATTTGAATAATGTTTGCAATGCAGGAGGGCGGCGGTTTAGGGGTTAATAACTTTATTATAGTGGCGACGATGTTAGGGACAGGCGAAATAGGGGTTAATACATTCTATTAGTGGCGGCGATATCTGGAGCGGCAGATTAGGGGTTAATAAATGTAATATAGTATTTGCGATGCGGGAGGGCCTCGGTTTAGGGGTTAATAGATAGTGGCATTACGGATCTTGTCGTTTTAGGCTGTAACGCTCGCTTTTTAGCCTCACCGCAAAACTCATAATACCAGCGCTATGGGAATTCCATTAAAAAACATAATTTTTAAGAGTGCAGTACTGACATTGCGTAAAAGGCTTGCAGTACAGCTATACTGACAAGACTTGTAATGCCTGCGGTGCTGTTTTTAACGCTGAAAATACCATATTTTCGATGTTAAAAGACGAACGCACAAACTTGTAATCTAGCTGATTATTTGGTAGCACTGCCTCAATACTTTTATTGGTATTTGTCATGCAGTGCTACCCCTGAGTTTCAAACATACTAAGAGTTTTCAGGTTGTTGTTTTTTTTTTATTATGAAGGTTGTTACCAATTTGGGAAAACGCCACCCTAAAGCCCATACATAACACATACATAGAAATCTTTCTGCATATAAAGCTCTGGGGAAAAAATAAGGGACCACTGCAAAATTATCAGTTATTTATAGGTATGTGTTTGAGTAAAATAAACATATTTGTTTTATTCTATAAACTACTGATAAAATTTCTCCCAACTTCCAAATAAAAATATTGTTGTTTAGACCATTTATTATATTATATATACCACTGCTGTGGTCATCACTATCCTCTTGCAATAAGACCAGCTGAATTGCGAAAACAGTGCTATTAGTACTTACAAAAGTAATTGGAATAAAAAAATAGAAAAGTTTTGATTAAGGAAAAAAAGGGTTCAATTTTGGCTTTACTGACAAAGGGATACCGTGAGTCAGGTTGCTTCCATCCTTAAAATTTAAAAGATGAGGTTCATAAGAACAAGGTCAAGCAGCAGACATTGGGACAATAAAGCTACAGACCATCAGAGGGCAAAAACGACTCTCCACTGCCTGGGATGACTGCCAACTCATTTGAATGTCACTCTACAAATGTAGGATGACATCAAGAATGGTAGATGGCAAAAGAATGGGAAATGGCAGTTTGTGTGAAGTGCACGGCGAGGACAGGGCTGAAGTTGTGTAAACCTAGAAAAAAGACCTTCATCAATGAGAAAAAAAGAAGAGCCAGGCTGAGGTTTGCAAAAGACCATAAGGATTGGACTGTAGCAGACTGGAGTAAAATCATCATATCTGATGAGTCCAATTTTCAGCTTTGCCCAACATCTGGTCATCTAATCTTTAGACGGAGACCTGGAGAGGCCTACAAGCCACAGTGTCTCGCACCTACTGAGAAATTTGGTGGAGGATGATGATTTGGGAGTGCTTCAGCAAGACTTGAATGAGGAAAATTTATGTTTGTGAAGGACACATGAATCAAGCCACGTACAAGGTTATCCTGGAAGAAAACTTGCTTCCTTCTGCTCTGATAATGTTCCCCAACTCTAAGGATTGTTTTTTCCAGAAGGACAATGCTCCATGCCACACAGGCAGGTCAATTAAGGACCACCAGATCAAGACCCTGTTATGGCTTGCCCAATCTCCAGACCTGAACCCCATTGAAAACCTCTGGAATGTGATCAAGAGGAAGATGGATGGTCACAAGCCATCAAACAAAGCTGAGCTGCTAACATTTGTGTGTCAGGAGTGGCATAAAGTCACCCAACAGCAATGTGAACGAATGGTGGAGAGCATTACACATTAAAGCTGTGATTGAAAATCAGGGTTATTCCACCAAATATTGATTCTGAACTCTTACTCAGTTAAACATTAGTATTGGGTTGTTTAAAAATTAATATGAACTTGTTTTCTTTTCATTATTCGTGGTCTGAAAACACTGTATTTTTTTTTGTTATTTTGACCAGTTGTCATTTTCTACAAAAAAATGCTCTCTATAACAAAGGTTTTACTTGGAATTTGGGAGAAATGTTGTTAATAGTTTATAGAATAAAACAATTTTTTTTTAATTTTACTCAGTTATATACATATAAATAGTAAAACCAGAGAAACTGATAATTTTTCAGTGGTTCCTTAATTTATTCCAGAGCTGTATATGCTTTATGCTGTGGTGACAGATTGGTGTGTCTGCTGCTACTTGGAAATTTAATGCTCTAAACGTGGCTTTTATTGGTACAAAGAGTTATATAGATATATATGTATATGTGTATATATATATATATATATATATATATATATATATAAGAGAGCCTTCAGACCAAATCCCACCATAGCTGCCTAAACCATCCCCCAGACTAAAAACACTCTAACTCCAGACAGCCTCCAGACCAAACCACACCACAGCTGCTTAAAGGGACAGTATACACCAATTTTCATATAACTGCATGTACTAGACACTACTATAAAGAATACTATGCACAGATACTGATATAAAAATTTGGTATAAAAACGTTTAAAATACTTAGAAGCTTCCAGTTTAGCTCTGTTTTAAAGGTTACTGGAACACCCACTGCAAGTGAGAAATAGCAGACACTCGCCCCTCCCCCTGCATATGAAAAGTCCCTTTACACAAACAGAAGCAAGCTGGAGTAGGCATATGTCGGTATTCTCCTAAAACTTTGGGGCTTGGTTAGGAGTCTGAAAATCAGAACAATGTTATTTAAAAATAAGCAAAACTATTATTTTTAAAAAAACAAACTGCATGGGCTATATAAATGGATCATCACCAAAACATTCATGCAAAGAAAAATCTAGTGTATAATGTCCCTTTAACTCTAACTCCAGGCAGCCTCCAGACCAAGCCCCACCAAAGCTGCCTAAACTATACCCCAGGCTGAAAACACTCTAACTCCAGACAGCCTCCACACTATTTGCAAAAATTCCTTATACTAAAATGTATTACTGATTTTAAGGGCAAATGCACATGCCCTCTGAGTGCCCTGTGCACCAGCATTCAAACACCACATCGTCTCATAGAGTCAGTGGTGGCTTGTATGAAACAAATTAAGTCTTCACTGATGTAATACACCCTCCTAAACTCCCTGAGCATTCATGGTGTTTGAAACTTGGTCCTCAATCCACATTCAGCATATGTGCATATTGCCACTGAAATAGTGATAACTTTTACTAGAAGCATTTTTGCTAATAGAATTATATTGCAAAACTGCTGCTATTTAAAAATGAAATACATTTCTGTACATTTAAATCTTTTATCCCTTTAATCTCTGATGCATATATAAATAGATTGTGATATTTAGCCCAGCTATATCCAGTTCTGCTGCATCTCATATTTAATTATGTGACATTGTGGGGCCTAGTTATCAAGCTGTCAACCTCAAATACGCTGGAATTCCGCAGCGTATTTGTGGCGAGGCTGATTCGCCTTAGTTATCAAGCCCTAGATACCGGCAAAAGTAGAATTTAGTGACGTAAGCTTCGATCCGCCGGACTCAGTCCGACACAGATCGATTCTTACGTCACTCCAGATGTTCCGCACACAAGTGCGGCACAATCTGACTACTTTTGCTAGTTATCAAAAAACTAGCAGGTACGCTCGGCACCTTTCCGGCCCAGCGTACCTGGTTTTCAATCCGCCGCCCTGGAGGCGGCGGATCCCATAGGAATCAATGGGAGTCTGACCATAACGAAAGTTCATGTTCGCTGCTGCCAGACATCCCATTGATTCCTATGGGAGCTCTCTACACCTAACACCCTAACATGTACCCCGAGTCTAAACACCCCTAATCTGCCCCCCCCCCTACACCGCCGCAACTAAATAAATGTATTACCCCCTAAACCGCCGCTCCCGGAGCCCACCGCAAGCTATAATAAATATGTTACCCCCTAAACCGCCGCTCCCGGAGCCCACCGCAAGCTATAATAAATGTTAACCCCTAAACCGCCGCTCCCGGTCCCTGCCGCAACTATAATATAGGTATTAACCCCTAAACCGCCGCTCCCAGACCCCGCCGCCACCTACATGATACCTATTAACCCCTATCCTGCCCCCCTATACCGCCGCTCTCTATAATAAAGTTATTAACCCCTATCCTGCCGATCCCGGACCTCGCCGCAACTAAATAAATAGTTTAACCCCTAAACCGCCGCTCCCGAACCCCGATGCAACCTATATTAAACTTATTAACCCCTAATCTGCCCCCCCTACACCGTCGCCACCTATAATAAGTTTATTAACCCCTATCCTGCCCCCCCCCACACCGTTGCCACTGTAATAACATTATTAACCCCTAAACCTAAGTCTAACACTAACCCTAAAACCCCCCTAACTTAAATATTAATTAAATTAATCTAAATAATATTTCTCTTATTAAATAAATTAATCCTATTTAAAACTAAATACTTACTTTTAAAATAAACCCTAATATAGCTACAATATAAATAATAATTATATTGTAGCTATCTTAGGATTTATTTTTATTTTACAGGCATCTTTCAATTTATTTTAACTAGGTACAATAGCTATTAAATAGTTAATAACTATTTAATAGCTACCTACCTAAAATAAAGAGAAATTTACCTGTAAAATAAAAACTAACCTAAGTTACAATTACACCTAACACTACACTATCATTAACTAAATTATTCCTATTTAAAACTAAATACTCAAGAAAGAGGTTATTCTTATGGGGAATTGGAGTCTATCAATCTTCAACCTAATGGAGAGGAGATTAAGAAGTTGGCCTTTGTTTCTAACTTTAGCAATATGAGTGTCAAATTACATAGAGTGATTTGTAAGAATTGGTTTATGCCTGACATCAGGGAATTTAAATTTCCACCTTTTTCCTCTATTAGAAAGGGTAATTCTATTGGTAAGCAATTGGTCAGGGCTAAGGTAAAGTCCATGAGGAATGTACAAAAGGTTTTTCGACCTATTGAGAATGGGACTTTTCCCTGTCTCAACTGCTCTCATTGCAATAGTATTATTAAGGGTAATACAATAAGTCATCCCCATTCAGGTAAACTTTTTCATATCAAAGGCCATTTTACTTGTAAATCGTCTTATGTGGTGTATGCTCTGAAGTGTCCGTGTGGACTATTATATGTTGGCGAGACGACACAGAGTGTTAAGGAGTGACTCACCCAACATAAGTCTACTATTAGGAACTCCAAAATGAGACACCTTCCTGTCCCCTTTCATTTTTTGAGAGGGGACATCAGGTGAATCAGTTAAGATTTATGGTACTTGATTTTGTTTCTAAAGGTACTGTTGGCTTTGACAGGGAAAGGATGTTGCTTAAAAAAGAAGCTATGTGGATACACAGACTTAGCACGTTACATCCTAGAGGGCTTAATAGAGAGTATCATTTAGCAGGTCTGTTTTAATATTCTTCAGGTTAGGGAGAGGACAATAAGTGACAATAATAAAGAAATAAAAAAATTAAAAAAAGAAAAAAAGAAAAACTAATAACAAGAAAATAACATCCCAAATCTATGAAATGTATATATAGTATGCATCTAAGGGATTTGTGGAGAGTGATAAACTAGCTTATGGTTTATGTTAAAATATAAATGGAATTCATTAAGAATTATAAGTAATATTCATACATAGTGTGAGAAGTTGTGGTTTGTGATATTTAAACATTAGATTATAAATGAGATGGGATGTCTAGTGTTATTACCTTAAACTGCACAAGAGGTGTGCTTTCTTTCCTTAATGATGTTAATTGGGGGTGGGTCTATCTGGCTATATAAGATGTACATTTGGCATTTGTTTGTATTGAGCCTGAGGAGGGGGTAATTTACCCCGAAACGTTGCTCTTTATGTGCTGCTGCCTACAGTAAAGAAACTTTGATTGAATTGATTCCTGAGTGTCTGCCTAATTTCTTTGACATAAAACTAAATACTTACCTGTAAAATAAACCCCAAGATAGCTGCAATGTAATTAATAATTACATTATAGCTATTTTAGGATTTATATTTATTTTACAGGTAACTTGGTATTTATTTTAGCTAGTTAGAATAGTTATTAAATAGTTATTAACTATTTAATAACTACCTAGCTAAAAGAAATACAAAATTACCTGTAAAATAAATCCTAACCTAAGTTACAATTAAACCTAACACTACACTATCATTACATTAATTAAATAAATTAGCTACAAATAACTACAATTAAATTAAATAAACTAACTAAAGTACAAAAAATAAAAAAATCTAAGTTACAAAAAATAAAAAAAATATGTTACAAACATTTAAAACATATTACAATTTTAAGCTACTTACACCTAATCTAAGCCCCCTAATAAAATAACAAAGCCCCCAAAATAAAAAAATGCCCTACCCTATTCTAAATTAAAAAAGTTCAAAGCTCTTTTACCTTACCAGCCCTTAAAAGGGCCTTTTGCGGGGCATGCCCCAAATAATTCAGCTCTTTTGCCTGTAAAAGAAAAATACAACCCCCCCCCAACATTAAAACCCACCACCCACATACCCCTAATCTAACCCAAACCCCCCTTAAATAAACCTAACACTACCCCCCTGAAGATCATCCTACCTTTAGTCGTCTTCAGCCAGCCGACCCACCGATGGAACCGAAGAGGGGATCCGGAGCGGCAGAAGTCATCATCCAAGGGGCGCTGAAGAAATCTTCCATCTGATGAAGTCATCATCCAGGCGGCGCTGAAGAATTCTTCCATCCGGGCGATGTCATCTTCCAAGCGGCGTCTTCAATCTTCATCCATCCGGAGCGGAGCCATCTTCAGACGAGCCGACGCGGAGCCATCCTCTTCTTCCCGACAGCCAATAGAATGCAAGCTCAATCTGATTGGCTGATTGGATCAGCCAATCGGATTGAACTTCAATCTGATTGGCTGATTCAATCAGCCAATCAGATTTTTCCTACCTTCATTCCGATTGGCTGATAGAATCCTATCAGCCAATCGGAATTGAAGGGACGCCATCTTGGATGACGTCCCTTAAAGGAATATCCATTCGTCGGTAGTCGTCGGGAAGAAGAGGATGGCTCCGCGTCGGCTCGTCTGAAGATGGCTCCGCTCCGGATGGATGAAGATTGAAGACGCCGTTTGGAAGATGACATCGCCCGGATGGAAGAATTCTTCAGCGCCGCCTGGATGATGACTTCATCGGATGGAAGATTTCTTCAGCGCCCCTTGGATGATGACTTCTGCCGCTCCGGATCTCCTCTTTGGTTCCATCGATGGTCGGCTGGCTGAAGACGACTCAAGGTAGGATGATCTTCAGGGGGGTAGTGTTAGGTTTTTTTAAGGGGGGTTTGGGTTAGATTAGGGGTATGTGGGTGGTGGGTTTTAATGTTGGGGGGGGGGGGAGGTTGTATTTTTCTTTTACAGGCAAAAGAGCTGAATTCTTTGGGGCATGCCCCGCAAAAGGCCCTTTTAAGGTCTGGTAAGGTAAAAGAGCTTTGAACTTTTTAATTTAGAATAGGGTAGGGCATTTTTTTTATTTTGGGGGCTTTGTTATTTTATTAGGGGGCTTAGATTAGGTGTAAGTAGCTTAAAATTCTTGTAATATGTTTTAAATGTTTGTAACTTATTTTTTTTATTTTTTGTAACTTAGCTTTTTTATTTTTTGTACTTTAGTTAGTTTATTTAATTTAATTGTAGCTATTTGTAGCTAATTTATTTAATTAATGTAATGATAGTGTTGTGTTAGGTTTAATTGTAACTTAGGTTAGGATATATTTTACAGGTAATTTTGTATTTCTTTTAACTAGGTAGTTATTAAATAGTTAATAACTATTTAATAACTATTCTAACTAGCTAAAATAAATACCAAGTTACCTGTAAAATAAATATAAATCCTAAAATAGCTATAATGTAATTATTAATTACATTGCAGCTATCTTAGGGTTTATTTTACAGGTAAGTATTTAGTTTTAAATAGGAATAATTTAGTTAATGATAGTGTAGTGTTAGGTGTAATTTTAACTTAGGTTAGTTTTTATTTTACAGGTACATTTCTCTTTATTTTAGCTAGGTAGCTATTAAATAGTTATTAACTATTTAATAGCTATTGTACCTAGTTAAAATAAATTGATAGATGCCTGTAAAATAAAAATAAATCCTAAGATAGCTACAATATAATTATTATTTATATTGTAGCTATATTAGGGTTTATTTTAAAGGTAAGTATTTAGTTTTAAATAGGATTAATTTATTTAATAAGAGAAATATTATTTAGATTTATTTAATATTTAAGTTAGGGGGGTTTTAGGGTTAGTGTTAGACTTAGGTTTAGGGGTTAATAATTTTATTACAGTGGTGGCGGTGGGGGGGGCAGGATAGGGGTTAATACATTTATTATAGGTGGCGACGGTGTAGGGGGGGCAGATTAGAGGTTAATAAGTTTAATATAGGTTGCGGCGAGGTCCGGGAGCGGCGGTTTAGGGGTTAAACTATTTATTTAGTTGCGGCGAGGTCAGGGATCAACAGGATAGGGGTTAATTAATTTATTATAGAGGGCGGTGGTATGGGGGGGGGCAGGATAGGGGTTACTAGGTATAATGTAGGTGGCGGCGGTGTCCGGGAGCGGCGGTTTAGGGGTTAATACATTTATAAGAGTTGCGGCGGGGTCTAGGAGCAGCGGTTTAGGGGTTAATAACTTTATTTAGTTCCGGGGGCGCCGGTATAGGGGGTAGAACAGTGTAGTTAGTGTGGGTGCTTAGTGACAGGCTAGCAATAAAGCTGGGAAAAAGCCGAAGAGCAGCGAGATCGGATGAGTGATAACTCTCACAATCTGCTGCTCATCGCCCCGTACTTGGTGCGTGGCTTTTTGACAGCTTTATTGATAACGTAGGCAAAATTTTGCAGGTCCGTGGCGGCGATGGTAGACGAGCTTAGGCAGGCGTATTGAACCGGCGAAGGCAGGAAAAGTAGACGCGTTGATAACTACCCCCCTGTATGTCCATGTATACTTTATTAAGCACAGATTGTTTGGTATAGTATAATAATGCAGTTCTTTATAGACGTTATGTTCTAACATTATTTGAAAGTAATGTATTAACTTAAAGGGACATGAAACTCAAAAATTCTCTTTCATGATTCAGATACAGCATAACATTATAAACAACTTTCAAATTTACTTCTATTATGAAATGAGCTTTGTTCCATTGTTACCCTTTGTTGAAGGAGCAGCAATGAACATTTAGGAGCTAGTGGAACACAATGGGTGAGCCAATGACAGGAGGAATATATGTTCAACAACCAATCAGTGGTTATATCTCAGTAGTGCATTTCTGCTCCTGTTCCTACCTTTGTATGCTTTTTAACAAAGAATATCAAGATAACAAAGCAAATTAGATAATAGAAGTAAACTGGAAAGTTTTTTTAAATGGTATGCTCTATCTCAATGGTTTCAAAGTGTGAGGCGGACGTCCCCATTGTGGCGCTAGAGCATATAAGATGAGGCACTTCACACTATTCTTTGGGAACCACAAACAGCACCTGACTTGGGCAAAACACAGAGAGGTTTTAAGAGCCCACAATGGCACTTGCCATATCGTTGTGTAATAAGGCAAAGGGCAAGATGTAGTGGAAGGAACTGTGGTGAAAATTGCTCAGAGACTGCATTGCATTTGTTGTCTTTATCAGTAATGTAAATTCCCTAAACTAAAGCTAAATATTACAATTTTGTTGAAAAAGTAACTTCAGTTATGGGGGGCAGGCCGACCCTCTAGGAGTGTGAAAACCCCTGCTCTATCTGAATCATGACGAAAACATTGGGGGTTTCATGTTCCTTTATATGCTTCACTATTAATGCAAAAATAAAATTTAGATAAATCAGTGATAACATTTTGCACACTTTGGTTTGCAGTATAAACGTGCAGTTGTTACCACTACAGCTAGTCAGAGTTATGTTTTCTGTTTATTCAGTGCTACTCCCTGCAGCCAATCAGAGGCTTTGGTGCCTATATATCAAGCTCCGGATGGAGTTTGAGGGCCCGTGTTTCTGTTGAGCCTGCAGAGTCGCCAGAAACAGCAGTTATGAAGCAGCGGTCACAAAGACCGCTGCTCCATAACCTGGCCGTCTGCTCTGAGCAGATGGACAGACATCGCCGAAAATCAACCCGATCGAGTACAATCGGGTTGATTGACACCTCCCTGTTGGTGGCCGCGAATCTGCAGTGGGCGGCATTGCACCAGCAGCTGCTCTCCGCATTCAGCGACGTCTGGCGGACCTGATCCGCACTATTAGATCAGGTCCGCCAGACCTTTGATAAATATCCCCCTTTATCTGAGTCATACTGACTGTGATTGGCTGCAGGGAGCAGAATAGCCATATAGAGGAAAATAACAGCCCAATTGGAGCTTTCAGCTAAAGTAGGCTTACTCGTTTATATTGCAAAATAATTCCATGCAAAATAGTTTTGGTGGATGCGTTAAAAGTAAGTAATTGTTTCCATGTTAGAATATTGGATATTTTATCTATTAAATATTTTTTTTCATTAGATGTTTTTGCTAACTATTGTACATAAGTCAATAGGTGTTTTTTTACAGTTTTTGTCCATATCAAGGAATACTTTCTTGCATTCCCTAACAAATGTCCTTGTGATTTCTCTTCTATAATGAGCATCGCACAATATAATCTATGCAAATGCTGCATCTTTAATGAGTTCTGACTTATTTCTTACAGTTCTGAAGATGCAAAAGGTCAACAGAGGAAGGTAAATATTGTGATTCTTAATTCTTTTTACTTTATGAAAACATTTTTTTTTTTCATTTGTATCTAATGTACAAGGTTGTCTGTGATTTTAGTTACCAGCTTTGGTTTCTGTTTTTCCTCTCATCAGTATCAGAATAAGAGATATGCACTTGTGTCTTTTTGCTCAGTCAAATCTATTGAAGAAGGTGTTTGGGGTAAAAAGACAAAAAAATGTTTTTTTTTTAAAATGGATCTACTAAAAAAAAGCAGACAATATTATTATTTACTAAAAGTGACATATTAAGGACAAGTTCATATCCTGTTTTATGGAAATAAATGCATTACAGTTTTGTTTTCAAACTGAGTGCTATTTGTACTGCTTTTATTACTAATGGCTGTTAGTGGCTAGTGAAAGCTATGTAACGTTATTTCTGCTATCATTATAGTCATGGATGCTTCCTTTGCATTTTGTTCGTTTTGTCCCCCATTTTTAATTTATCAGTATGTTTTAGGTGGAATCGGAATCTTCACTGTACTACTTTACCTTGTCTGGAAGATCAAGTAATTGCATTGACTAAAGGGATATTATTATATGCAAAGAATCACCCATAAAATATTTATTTATGGAAAAGAAAACCTGAAATATAAAATATTTACAGTAAAATACATCCAGTGAGGCTGAGGTACCTGTATCATACTTATATAGGGTGAAATCTACTTAAGCATGCAATATTCTGCACATTACTTAAATCAGATCACAAATCCATTTACATCGGTCCCTAATTGGCCACAGCACAGGAAACCAGGAACATGAATTCCACGTGGAATTTTTATAGTGTGAATATATGCTTGTTATTTGCAAAACCTTGTAAAAATGATAGTTGTAAAGGTAATTTAAGCATTTCTTTTCTATGCAGATACAGTTTTTTCAATATAGTGCCAAGTTAGTGATGTATGATACATATATACATAGGTGTGTATATATATATATATATATATATATATATATTTTTATATACATGTGGTCATATGGTAACTAGCGACAAGCGTGTTCCATTTCTCATGGGTATCTGCAGATTTTTTCCAGGGGGCTTGGACAAAAACTAAACTGTTTTATCTGAACACCATAATTTGCATTGCCTTGGCCTAAAAGTTCTGTAACTCAGAGGTCTCTCAAATAGAAGACAACTTATTCAATCCAATATATTTTTCTATGAATATGTTGGCCTCTAAAAGGCATTGCAAAATCAAACAATATTATACAGCCCTCCCATGAGGACAATCCTGAAGTAACATGGATTTATGTAGCATGGAAATTTAAATGATGCTTTATGAATAAAAAATATATTTATGCCGGTATTTATCTCAACAGCACAAAGTCCTTTTACGACAGTTCAGTACCGGTGATGAAAGACTGCAAAAGAGACAGCCAATAAGGAGTACTGATGAAAGTAAGTCATGTACATTGCCTATATTTGTGTTTATTATGCACATTGGATTGCAAATTATTCATATTTCACTTTGGACATATATGAATTACCTAGGAAGGCATAAACAAAACTGAAGCCACTGATTTATGTTCTGATTCTACTTGATCTAACAGTGTTTGTGATAAAATGTGCATCTGAACGGTTTCAATGTGCCAAATGTCATATTCCCTTTGGCTTAGCAGGGAAACAAGTCTCATACACAAATACATTTGCAAAGGTCAGAATGTAACTAAAAGAAAATGGCCTGGTTAAACTGTTGTTACTTCAAATGGTCACACATCATTTTAGAGCAGAACTCTATTTTTCCAGGTCATGTTCTTCGTAAATGCTTTCTGGCCAATAGAGCATATATTGATCTTTCGAGAAGCGGGTTTCCACTCATATGAACTTCCTTTACAAGTTATTCGCTTTTAAATACAGTTTAGTATTTTTGTAGAAACAGTGCAAAATGGTTTAATAAGGACCAGCAAAGGATTTAAATATGATCTGCAAATATATAAAATATAAAACAAACTGAAACTCGGAAGCTCTAAAAAAAATTCGATACATATATGCTTTGCTGATTATGCTACTATGCAGTACATGCTATCTACTTTAGTGTCCTATCAAACTTGCAATTAATGTCTGAGCACCGTCCTCTTCAGTTATTTGTTCTGTGTGTTTGAGTCCCTTTCAGCCAGGTGTCTACAGCCTATGTTCTTGTCACCAAACTCTATGTTGCCATGAACCTCTCACCCAGTTCACAGTTAGCATTCTGTGTATAAAAAACATACTGTGTGTAAAAGGCATCCAAATCTCTCCCTCCTTCTCCGAGAGTTGAAGAGCACAGTACTCTGTGCAACCTGTCACATAGCTACTAAAGAAGAGCAGAGGGAGAGCACTGGAGGGAGAGCAGGTGGGATAGCCTCTGATTGGCTGTGCCATCCACTTACACTAAGTTAAAGGGACACTAAAGACATCTCATGCACTTCCCTCTTATCATGGGTGCTCTGCCATTATGAAATCTAGGTTACATTGAACGTTTATGAAAGAAAGTTGTTGTACATGTGCAAATACGTCAGCACTGGAATGTAGTGAAAGCTAGATTTTAACATGGCACCACACATGACTAGAGGGAGGGGGGGGGGGATATGTGATTTCCTAAACTTTACAATAGAAAGCTAAATTGTTTTGGTTGTTTACTGTCCCATTACTAAATATACAGTACCTTCCAGCAAGGATATAGTTCGTGTTGATATATTAGAAATTATACAAAAAAACTGAACGCAAGTGCACAAAAAAAAGATATAAATAAATAAACTGATACAGTCACCAAATATTCCTTGTGTTTAGATTGCTAATTTATTCTGAATAGATCTTCGTACAAGTACCCTCAAAGGAAAGAGAAAAACAAATACATAGCACTACTTTGTTTCTTTAGATGTTTCCCCTTTAAATATGGAAGCAGATACTCACATTTGACTGAGCTACTATGGCTCTAAGTATGCAGCGTTATAACAATCCCACTGGCAATCTGAATACTCTACACAATATATTTATTAAAAACAATGAATACAAATATTATTAAAAGGGAGTTATAATCATCACATACAGGGTTTTCAAACCGGTAGCACAAATTAGATAACTCTGTCGCTTTGTGTAATCTGCAACTACAGAACCGCAATCACAAGTTCTATTTTCAATACAGAGTTTCAATGTGCTCTTCAATTCAACCAGTATTAGCCCCTTCTGGTGAGGTTCCTCCTACGTATGATGTCATATGTAGGAGGAACGTCACTGGGAGGGGCTAATACTGGTTATGTAATGATTATACCTCCTTTTTAATGATATTTGTATTAATAGTTTTAAGTAAATATATTGTGAAGAGTATCCGGATTGCCATTGAGATTGTTGTAATGCTATAGTATCTCAGTCAAATGTGAGTACCCGTTTCCATGTTTTAAGGGGAAACATCTAATAAAACAAAGTGTCGCTACGTATTTGTTTTTCTCTTTCCTTTGAGGGACTGTAACTTGCAAGAATATCTATTCAGAATAAGTTTGCAGTCTAAACACAAGGACTATTTCGTAACTATCACTTTATTTATATAATTTTTGTGCACTTGTACCCAGTTGTTTTACACATATTTTTGTTTGTATATTTGTGTCATGTAGATGGGGTCTGATATATTATAATTTTATGTTTCAGTATATTAGAAATTGCCAAGTTCAGAATAAAATGTATTTTATTAAATCCAATTATAAAATACTGAAAGTTATAAAATGGGAAATAGGTATTAAATTGTATAATATTAACTGACAAAAATATAAAAAAAAACACATACGTCTTTCCTCACAAGATATATGCTTCTAATATGGCTCATGCACACAAGACCTCATTAAATATTAAAATAAACAACAATAAAATAAAATCAGTAAAAATAAATATATGATGAGACAGTAGCTATATTTTCATTTCATTGATGAAAGCAAAAGGTCTTTTGGGTTGTCTGGGTCTTGGTTATGCTGTCATCTGCTTATTTGTGCCCCTCACTCTCTTTATTTTTGCTTCTAACATATGTATTTGTTTATGGTTTACTATAATTTCTTGTATTCTGGACTTGACTGGACTAGCACCTACTATGTTACTGGTGTCCTATCTTGCATGTTTAACCATATATTTTAAATGAATAATCATGAGGTTGAGTAATGCCTTTAAAGGGACACTTAAGTCAAAATTCAACTTTAGTGATTCAGATAGAGCATGCAGTTTTGAACAACTTTCCAATTACTCCCCTTATCAAAATGTGCTCATTATTTTTATTTGCACAATTTCTGAGGCACCAGATCCTACTGAGCATGTGCATGGGTGCACAGTATATACCTTATATGCATTTTGTGATTGGCTGATGGGTGTCACATGATGCAGAGGGAAAGAAAAATAACTGACTTTGAAATTTGGCAGAAAATAAATCTACTACTGATTTTGATTTGTCTTTTTATTATGCACTTGATGATTATGCAATTATGCTTTGTTTAGTGGTCCTTTAAATTTCGTAACTTTGCGTGTCAATTATTATTTTTTTTTTTTTTTTTTTTTTTATCAGGATTAAAATGTTATTGTTAATGTTATTGTTTTCACAGTTATTGTAATCACCACCATTTACTTTGTGGTTCTGCTTTTAAAAATATTTGCTGTGTTCATAAACTCAACATAAAAATAGCGCTAAATAGATATATATTTAAAATGATTACTGTACAAATATTACACTTTATAGAGCGAGACAAAGATAAATAGAGAGAGAGATATATTAGTTTAATCAGTAGCACTTATATACTCCAGGTTTGTCTTAGATTTTGTTTCTATACCACATTTTGCACCTCCACTCCAACACTAAAAACAAATGTTGATATTCTATGTGCATCATAATTATGGATTATTATCCTGTGTTTTCTCTGCGTCCTTTATTTTTGCTGTATGCCTTGATTACAAGGGGAATTTTTTTAAATTCATTCATTTAACTATTATTATTTTTTTTAAAAAACACATTAATATTTGTTTTTTTTTTTATATTTCTATAGTTCTTTTCAAGGTGTTCTGCATAGACCATACCTACACCACTATCCGCGTTCAAGTTGCAGCTTCAGTGAGAGAAGTGCTGTCTGCTGTGGCTGATAAGCTAGGCACTGGGGAAGGCTTGATACTTGTAAAGATCAGTTCTGCAGGAGGTACTGTTTTGCTATCATTCTCTCCACTCATAGAAAATAATTTAAAAACCCAAGGTTAAACACACAAATAGCACTGGTTTTATAAAAGCGTTTGAGATAATTTCAGTTGATTACAAACAACAGTACAATCCCCCGCTGAGTAAATAGACCAAGCTGGGTGCTGCAACTAGACTGTTACTGTAGACAGCAGCGGAGCTTTATAGGGTAACAGAGCTACCATTTCCCAAAATATTACAGAAATGATAAGCCAGCATTGTGTGGTAAAACTATTTACTTGACAAAAACTGTACTTCACGGTGCACAGTGCCCTTGTTATCAGGTTATTGAACAGACGACTTCGGAAAGCAAATATAATTGCGTTTATAAACTGTGGTTCATGCGCAAACCATACAGGAATTTAGTGATGCTACAAAGTCGCTTTAGTTTTTAACATTGTGTAGACTGTGTGCAAGATCAGTGTGTTTTGAAAATAAGAATAAAGACTACAGACAACATTTATGTGTAAATAAATAAAAACTTTTTCAATGGGTAGTGAATGTTTGTTTGCTATTATATAAGATCCCCAAACTAAGCTAAAGATATTTTGTCTTTGGTTCTTTCTCAGTATAAAAAATATTTAATTCATTTTCTCCTTTTAAAATTTGTTTTACAATAAAGACAAAAGATTCCTTGACTAAAAAAGAAATGGTACTAACAAACGGTCTACAAGTAACTTGGCACTAAGATGATGTTAAGAACAATATTTTCTATTCATTTACTTATTTTATAGTATGTAATACATTATTTTCAACCCTAAAACACACCTGAAATAATAAATAATCTACCTTTCTAATGAATAGACAAGTTGATAAAGTTGCAACTTTATTGTAAAGAGATTTCTCCAGCTGTCGTACTGCCCTCATTCCTTACTGTTAGCTTGAAATACGTTTAGTAGTGTCCTCATGGCGGTAGTCATTTGAGCCAATTGATTACAAAACGAAAGACATAAACATGTTGTATTTTCAGTTAAATGTAAGTGGCACAGACATAGGCCTAGATTCATAGACACTTGTGAGGTTGCCAATGGACCTCGCTTTAGAGGCCAGATCATGTTTGAAATTCATTGAGAGTCGCTTCACATATATTTTAAAAAGCTTTGTTAATGGCTATTCTTGTCATTGACATCTATAGTTGGGTGAGGTGCCAAGTACATGAAATCTTGTACATCAAAAGCAAACAGCTAGCAACAAATTGAAACGTAATATTTACAACCGCACCAATTAGGAAACCAGCTTAAAAAATGGTTTATGTAAATGTTTGCATGTCTGTTTTGTTATGGTAAACTAGTCTTGCTGGTTAGAATGAAAGGTAGATTTAGGGGCTGGCTGTGGCCATTTTGAGTCATTCTAGAGAATAAGGCCTAATTTCCATTGAGGTGCTAAATTGTAGAAACTGGTGATAAAACCATTTATCTCCATTAAAGTCTATGGAGATTTTTTTGTTACCACCAGTTTCCACTCTTTACCACCTCAATGGAAACTAGGCATCAGTTGGGATTTTGTACCTGCATATAGGCCCAACATGCAGAATTCATAAAAAAGATAACTGTATTGCCCTTGGATGGTGTTTTACTAGTTAAAAGTTGACGTTTGTCTCAGGTTGTTTTATTTTGGGCAGGACAGCTATGCACAAGCTTTCTTGGAATTGAAAAATCTGACTCCATGATGAGACTGGGTAGGGAGGAGTTGCATTTAAAAAAAACTATATATAGTTAATAGAATTACTATAATTGATTTTTTTATGTTAAAACTTTGCAATCTTTAAAAACATTTTCATTTTGTAATACTTAATAGATTATTTAGTACAACCTTTAAAACCTATAGAGAGGGATGGATTTTTAGAAGATGTTAACTTTTTTCTAAGCATTTATGTCGGCATAAAAATTCCATACGTTTTCTTCAAATGTGCTCAAAGCCAAAAATATCCTCCAGTAGCTACAAAAATGTAAAATGTGGGGGTCGATCCGATATAAAGCGTCGCCCGCAAAAGCCGGCGACGCCAATAATTGCGCGGATTTGGTATCCTATATACGGCGTAAGCTAGAAGTTACGCCCGTATATTTCTGCCGTCGCCCGCAGTTTTTTGGGCCATAGGCAGGTATACCAAACCCGCGCAGTTTGGTATCCAATATGCAGCGTAAGGACTTACGTGGCGAAAATGGAGAAAACTTACTCCATTTTCACCTCGCCACAAAAAGCAGCCGTAAGAAGCCTTACGCTGACTATTGGAGCCCCGTAACTCCCTAAACTAGCTGCTAAAATAAACCTAACACCTAACGCATGCGCAATGTCTATCTCCCTGTCAACCGCGATCTGCTAAAATAAACCTAACACCTAACGCATGCGCAATGTCTATCTCCCTGTCAACCGCGATCTTCTAAAATAAACCTAACACCTAACGCATGCGCAATGTCTATCTCCCTGTCAACCGCGATCCCCCCCCCCGAAATCCCTAATAAAGTTATTACCCCCTAAAACGCCGCTCCCCGACCCCGCCGCCATATACATAAACTAACCCCCTACTGTGAGCCCCTAAAACCGCCGCCATCTACCTTATCTATCCCGTAATCTGACCCCTTACACCGCCGCCACCTATATAAAAATTATTAACCCCTAATTTAATCTACCTACCCCGCCGCCAGCTATGTTATCTATATTAACCCTAAGTATATTATAGTTAATATAGTTATTACATTATATATATTAACTATATTAACCCTAATTATATTAGGGTTAATATAGTTAATATAGTTACTATAGTATTTATATTAACTATATTAACTCTATCTAACCCTAACACCCCTAACTATATTTATATTACATTAATCTAATTAATTTATAAACTAAAATATTCCTATTTAAATCTAAATACTTACCTATAAAATAAACCCTAAGATAGCTACAATATAATTAATAATTACATTGTAGCTATGTTAGGGTTAATATTTATTTTACAGGTAAATAGTTAATTATTTTAACTAGGTATAATAGATATTAAATAGTTATTAACTATTTAATATCTACCTAGTTAAAATAATTACCCAATTACCTGTAAAATAAATACACCTACACTATCAATAAATGTAATAAACTACAAACATCTATCTAAAAATACAATTAAATTAACTAAACTAAATTACAAAAAAAAACAAACACTAAATTACAAAAAATAAAAAAAAGATTAAAAGATTTTTAAGCTAATTACACCTATTCTAAGCCCCCTAATAAAATAATAAACCCCCAAAATAACAAAACTTCCCTGCCCTATTCTAAATTAAACAAATTTCAAAGCTCTTTACCTTACCAGCCCTTAAAAGGGCCTTTTGTGGGGCATGCCCCAAAGAATTCAGCTCTTTTGCATTCAATAAATACAATCCCCCCCCCCCCATTACAACCCACCACCCACATACCCCTATTCTAAACCCACCCAAACCCCCCTTAAAAAATCCTAACACTACCCCCCTGAAGATCTCCCTACCTTGTCTTCACCACACCGGGCCGAACTCCTGATCCGATCCGGGCGATGTCATCCTCCAAGCGGCAAAGAAGAAATCTTCCTCCGGCGATGTCATCCTCCAAGCGGCAAAGAAGAAATCTTCCTCCGGCGACGTCTTCCTCCAAGCGGCAGCAAAGTCTTCATTCTTCCGGCGGCATCTTCAATCTTCTTTCTTCGCTCCGCCGCCGCGGAGCATCCATCCCGGCCGACTGCTAAACTTGGAATGAGGTACCTTTAAATGACGTCATCCAAGATGGCGTCCGCCGAATTCCGATTGGCTGATAGGATTCTATCAGCCAATCGGAATTAAGTTAAAAAAATCTGATTGGCTGATTCAATCAGCCAATCAGATTCAAGTTCAATCCGATTGGCTGATCCAATCAGCCAATCAGATTGAGCTCGCATTCTATTGGCTGTTCCGATCAGCCAATAGAATGCGAGCTCAATCTGATTGGCTGATTGGATCAGCCAATCGGATTGAACTTGAATCTGATTGGCTGATTCAATCAGCCAATCAGATTTTTTTAACTTAATTCCGATTGGCTGATAGAATCCTATCAGCCAATCGGAATTCGGCGGACGCCATCTTGGATGACGTCATTTAAAGGTACCTCATTCCAAGTTTAGCAGTCGGCCGGGATGGATGCTCCGCGGCGGCGGAGCGAAGAAAGAAGATTGAAGATGCCGCCGGAAGAATGAAGACTTTGCTGCCGCTTGGAGGAAGACGTCGCCGGAGGAAGATTTCTTCTTTGCCGCTTGGAGGATGACATCGCCGGAGGAAGATTTTTTCTTTGCCGCTTGGAGGATGACATCGCCCGGATCGGATCAGGAGTTCGGCCCGGTGTGGTGAAGACAAGGTAGGGAGATCTTCAGGGGGGTAGTGTTAGGATTTTTTAAGGGGGGTTTGGGTGGGTTTAGAATAGGGGTATGTGGGTGGTGGGTTGTAATGGGGGGGGGGGGATTGTATTTATTGAATGCAAAAGAGCTGAATTCTTTGGGGCATGCCCCACAAAAGGCCCTTTTAAGGGCTGGTAAGGTAAAGAGCTTTGAAATTTGTTTAATTTAGAATAGGGCAGGGAAGTTTTGTTATTTTGGGGGTTTATTATTTTATTAGGGGGCTTAGAATAGGTGTAATTAGCTTAAAAATCTTTTAATCTTTTTTTTATTTTTTGTAATTTAGTGTTTGTTTTTTTTTGTAATTTAGTTTAGTTAATTTAATTGTATTTTTAGATAGATGTTTGTAGTTTATTACATTTATTGATAGTGTAGGTGTATTTATTTTACAGGTAATTGGGTAATTATTTTAACTAGGTAGATATTAAATAGTTAATAACTATTTAATATCTATTATACCTAGTTAAAATAATTAACTATTTACCTGTAAAATAAATATTAACCCTAACATAGCTACAATGTAATTATTAATTATATTGTAGCTATCTTAGGGTTTATTTTATAGTTAAGTATTTAGATTTAAATAGGAATATTTTAGTTTATAAATGAATTAGATTAATTTAATATAAATATAGTTAGGGGTGTTAGGGTTAGATAGAGTTAATATAGTTAATATAAATACTATAGTAACTATATTAACCCTAATATAATTAGGGTTAATATAGTTAATATATATAATGTAATAACTATATTAACTATAATATACTTAGGGTTAATATAGATAATATAGCTGGCGGCAGGGTAGGTAGATTAAATTAGGGGTTAATCATTTTAATAGAGATGGCGGCGGTGTAAGGGGCTTACATTAGGGGTTAATAATTTTAATATAGATGGCGGCGGTGTTAGGGGCTCACTTTAGGGGGTTATAGATATAATATAGCTGGCGGCGGGGTACGGGAGCGGCGGTTTAGGGGTTAATAACTTTATTAGGTTGCGGCGGGGTAAAGGAGCGGCGGTTTAGGGGTTAATAGCTTTTTTATTGTTAGGCTAGTGAGGGGGGATAGCGGATAGAGGGTTAGACAGTGCGGGCTATGTTAGGGAGGCGGGTTAGACAGTGCGGGCTATGTTAGGGAGGCGTGTTAGACAGTGCGGGTGTTTTAGACTTTAGTCAGGTTTTATAGGCGCCGGCAGATTCTAACGTGCCGCAAGTCACTGGCAACGCCAGAAATTTGTACTTACGCAGATTTCTGGACATCGCTGGTTTGTGAGACTTACGGCACGTTAGCATCTGACGGCGACTTATATGGGATGGCTCGAGTTGCGAGCTGAAACTGCGGGCGACGCCGGTCTCCTCGCTTGCGCCGCAAACTGCGATCGATATCGGATCGCGCCCGTGTTGTGTATTGATTTTTTATAAGCAAAATACCAACACCACAGCATATTTTTCCAGCAACATAACATAAAAACGACATTAAATGCTCAGAATATACAATTTCTTGTAGAAAACTAAACAATAAGCACCATTATTACCAGCATAACCATGGCAACCTCTGTACTAAGGAGACAGCTAGTGTTAACATGCAATAATCACTAGGCCTTATAACACACTTTCACAACTATATATTGTGCCAAAAACATCTAATAACAATCAAGTAATAAACACGGAATGAAAAATAAATGCCATATTTTAGCAGTTTAACCTCCAAGTTGGAAAGCTCTTTGCGCTGTTACTCTTAAATAGACAGTAAAGTCACTATGTTTATATAGCAGTGTCAAGAAAACTACATCATGCTTAGATATGCACTTACAATCCTCACTTAACCTGTCCTATATTATGCTCTGACGATGCTAACAAAGAAAGTGCTTAAACATGTAATAAAATAATTTCAGCTAGATAGCGAGTTTTGAACGCTATAGGGATTTTAACGACCGCCACAAAAGCGGAGTTATTTCACCTCCCTATAGTGCTGCTATTACAAGTTTTTAAAAAGCAGGCTTGTGCGGGCAATATGGTTGTGTTGAGCTCCATACCGCACCGAAATCAAGCGCTGCTTTGATGTGCTCCTGCACGATTTCCCCATAGACATCAATGGGGAGAGCCGGCAAAAAAAAAAGCCTAACACCTGCAATCGCGGAATGAAAAGCTCCGTAACGCACCCGCATTGATGTCTATGGGGAAAGAAAAAGTTACTTTGAAACCTAACACCCTAACATAAACCCCAAGTCTAAACACCCCTAATCTGCCACCCCAGACATTGCCACCATCTACATACAGTTATTAACCCCTAATCTGCCGCCCCCGATATCACCGCCACCTACATACAGTTATTAACCCCTAAACTGCCGCCCCCAACATCGCCGCCACCTACATAAAACTGTTAACCCCTAATCTGCCGCTCCCAATGTAGCCGCCACTATACTAAAGTTATTAACCCCTAAACCTCTGGCCTCCCCCATCACTACCATTAAATAAATCCATTAACCCCTAAGCCTAACACCCCCTAACTTTAACATAATTAAAATAAAGCTAAACTAAAGTTACAATTACTACCTAAATAATAACTATTTTAAACTAAATACATACTTACCTGTAAAATAAAACCTAAGCTAGCTACAATATAACTAACTAATAGTGTTTGCGATGAGGGCGGCGGTTTAGGGGTAAATAGGTTTATTATAGTGGCGACGATGTCGAGGAGCGGCGGAATAGGGGTTAATACATTTTAATAGTGGCGGTGATGTCCGGAGCGGCAGATTATGGGTTAATAAATTTATTATAGTGTTTGCGATACGGGAGGGCCTCGGTTTAGGGGTTAATAGGTAGTTTATGGGTGTTAGTGTACTTTTTAACACTTTAGTTATGAGTTTTATGTTACAGCTTTGTAACGTAAAACTCATAACTACTGACTTTAGATGGCGTTACGGATCTTGTGGTTATTGAGTGTACCGCTCACTTTTTGCCTCCCAGGCAAACTCGTAATACTGACGCTATGGGAGTCCCATTGAAAAAGGACTTTTTTAAAAGTACGGTACTGACGTTGCGTGACTGGCTAAAAGGTGTGCGGTAAACCTATACTGACAAGACTTGTAATAGCAGCGTTAGCGAAAATGAAGCGTTATGGGCCATAACAATGCTATTTGACTCATAACGCAAAACGTGTAATATAGCTGTTTATTTGCTAAAACAAAACACTAGTCCTTATGTTATGAAATAATATTTAATAACAGAAGGACTGGGGAGGCTAGAGAGGCTGAAGATGCTCTAGGGAGCCTTAATAAAAACATATTGCACTTGCTCTACAGTTAGCACACCACTTGTAATCTAGGCAAGGGTGTTTACTGTCCCTTTAATATAAGTGCAATGAGACTTTCAAACAATAGACACACACATATACACATGCAGAGTCACCATTTGCCTGGGTCCACCCCATCCAGATCTTTTATCTCTGCTTCTGGACCAAGTAAACAGTACCCACTCACTGTTATTCTTTGCCCCAGACTAATCAGTTGCACCTGCCGCTCAGGCCCTAGCCAAGCCCCTTACACCCAATAAAAATGTTGGGAAGTGTGCTAAATTATTTATAGTGTATGTGTACATTGGAATAAATTCAATACAACTTGTCTGTGAAACTAATATTTTCCTAAAAAACAATTAACAACATTGCAAAAAGAAAAAATTGGAAATCAGAAAGATTTGTACCTTTGTCACTGCTACAAGTAGCGATACAAGGATACCAGCATCTCAAAAGCACCATCAAAACATTACTTAAAAAAAACTCTATAATAAATAGTCACTCTTACATATAAAGAAAAGACAACTTGAAATAGTTAAAGAAGAAAATATATATATATATGTATATAAAACGGACAAACTCATATGATTTGAAATAATGAGACTCAATCAGAAGATGAGACTCTCCAGAAGGGCAATAGATTGATTATGAATTCTGCATGCTTGAACAAGGTTCCACGATTGAAGTGGGAAATATTATGTATTGTGACTCTATTGTGACTATGGAGCAGATTTAAGGGCAAATGCCCATATTGGTTGCAGGTTTGCTCATACGAGCTTTCAACTAATATTTATGAAGCAGCAGTTTAATCATCTCCTTCCTAAACCCTTTCCAGCACCTCAGAGGAGGCAAACTAAAATAACCTTGGATTGATCCAACCAGGGTGATTGACAAGCCCTGCTGTTGCACAATTGGTTGCGCAAGAGCAGGAGGACAGCATAGTACAAGAGTCCAGTAAGCGAATGCTTCCTGCAATTTGCAATGTCAGACTGACAGGTTCACTACCTGTGAACCTTGTCCATTCGGATGATTATAAATCTTCCTTTATCTATGTTTATGGCAGGAACACCCACTAAAAAAGACTTGCAAAAGATAGGTAAAGTGAGCCCAATGAACTTTGGACATGGCCTTGTCTTAACAATGAGGCACTTGTCTATTTATCTAGCCTGTTATCCACAAAGCTTATTATGTTAAAAATTCTAAATACACCTAACGTATAGATAATCCAATTGTGTTTATACTTTTAGAAAAAGTGGTTCTAAAACCCAATGATGTATCTGTGTTTACAAGTCTCAGTATAAATGGACGCTTGTTTGCCTGCCCACGGGATCAGTTTGATTCTCTGGTAAGTCTGTTTGCTTATTTGATTTGCCTAAAATTCTTTACTAGCCTACTGAGAAGTAAATCTACTGCCTTACTTTATTAAATGAGACCACAAAAGATTTTCTATGATTGTTTATTAAAAGCATCAGTTTCCTGTGCTGAATAATAATTATTTGTTTAAATGCTTAAGGGCGTGTCCCTGTATACTGAAAGAGCTACGGGTGCTCCTTATTACACTTACACTGTTAGTTTCAAATACAATTTAGACATACATTTTATGTATAAAATATTTTAAGGATACATTTCTGCTCTTTTGTATACATAATTCTTTAAATATCCATTTAACACAAGCAGCTTTTATTGCATAGCACATTTATAAATGTATTTTAGTAGTAAACATGACATCTGAGCTTGTGTGTAATTATAGAAGAAAACAAATACAAACTAAGTGTAACTAGTGCGCAGCTCCTCAGCGAATCTGCCAAGCAGACTAGTGTATGATATGCAGTTACTATTGGTGAGACAAAGGAGCAGTGACATGTGAGTTACCTGTTATGATAAAAGTTTATGAAATACGGACAACAATAAAACTTAACTATCAAAACATTAGTAAATCTGGACAATATGTGAAAATTTTGCACTCCAGTTATTTGACTTTTTGTGTAAACTTTTTATTGATTTTTTTTTTCCAGTTTATCACACATTCCATAATAATGTTAAAAATGTTAGTTATGTTTTATGTTTTCTTTTATTCAGTTGTATTAATGACCCTATTAAATTGATAATGTCATTTCCTTTCTGTTGAGCCCATCAATTCTAAATTGTTGCATCATTCAATGAAGCATTGATTTGTTAAAACTCAACAGTGCACTAAACAGAGTAGAATTAAATAATTGACAAATATGCAATAAAAAGATAAATGTAATAGCTCTTACTTTGAATTTGAAATGAACGGTAGAATATTTTTTAGCCAATTACAAATTGAATCCAATTTCCCCCCTCACCCTGTATTATGTGACAGTCATGAGCCAATCACAAAATGCATATACATCTATAGTGTGCACTGTTGCATATGCTCAGTAGGAGCTAGAGCCTCAGAAATTGTGCATATAAAAACCGTGTGCATTTTTTAATAATGGAAGTATATTGGAAAGTTATTGTATTACCGCTGCGGAATCTGTTGGCGCTCTACAAATAACCGATAACAATAATAATAATAATTGTACTGTTGAACTAATATTCATGTGCTCAGTCTAATCTAAAAACATGTAAAAATAAGTGTAGCTTACAGACTGCATCATTCTTCAGGTGTGAGTTACACTCAGAACATGTAAAGATTAATATTTCTGGTAATATAGGAAAAGAAAAGGACTCATTAAATGTATAAAATAAAGTTTGCAAGTAATGTGCTTTTATTTATAATTGTTTATATATATATATATATATATATATATAGACACATACATACATACATATATATATATATATATATATATACATATATACACATACATACATACAAATACTGGTGTTCAATAGTTTGGGGTCACTTAGACATTTCCTTATTTTCCATGAAAACATACTTGAAGTGAGTTTGAATAGGAAATATAGTCATTGACAAGGTTAGGAATAATTAATTTTAAGTGTCCTTCAAACTTTGCTTTCCTCATGTGCAGCTATTACAGCCTTGCAGACCTTTGACATTATAGTTGACAATTTGTTGAGATAATCTGAAGACATTTCACCCAATGCTTCGTGTGTCCAATACACCTTTTTCAAATCTTCTTCTCCAGTGTCTGTGTTCTTTTGTCCATCATAATATTTTCTTTTTATTGCCCAGTCTAAAATAAAGCATTTTCTTTGCAACTCTGCCTAGAAGGCCAGCATCCCAGAGTCACCTCTTCACTGTTTACACTGAGACTAGTGTTTTGCAGGTACTATTTAATGAAGCTGCCAGTTGAGGACGTGTGAGGCACCTGTTTCTCAAACTAGACAGACTAATGTATTTGTCCTGTTGCTCAGTTGTGCACCAGGGCCTCCTACTACTCTTTCTATTCTGGTTAGAGCCTGTTCTGTGAAGGGAGTAGTACACAGCGTTGTACAAGATCTTCAGTTTCTTGAATGGCATAGTCTTCATTTCTCAGAACAAGAATAGATTGACAAGTTTCAGAAGAAAGCTATTTGTTTCTGGCCATCTCAAGCCTGTAATTAAACCCACAATTGCTGATGCTCTAGATCAGTGTTTTTCAACCAGTGTGCCATGGCAGAGAGAGATCCTCAGGTATGCCACGGCAGACTGACAACAGTGTGACATATTTTTTAAACTTTGCTTGTTTTTACTCCCAGTGCAGGGGTAGTTTGTAGGAGGCATGGCATAACAGCACAATACATACAGTATGTGTGTGTTTGTGTGTATGTATATATATATGTGCTGTATTAGGCTACAATGTGTGATTTTTTTTAAATTTTGGGATGGTGGTGTGCCACAGGATTTTTTAATGTAAAAAAGTGTGCCACGGCAAAAAAAAAAGGTTAAAAATCACTGCTCTAGATACTCAACAAGTCTTTGAAGTTGTATTACTTATTTAATCAGCACAATTATCAGCTGTGCTGATATAATTGTAAAAGGGTTTTCTAATGATCAATTAGCCTTTTCAAATTATAGACTTAGATTAGCAAACACAACATGCCATTGGAACACAGGACAGATGGTTGCTGATAATGGGCCTCTGTATGCCTATGTAGATATTCCATTAAAAATCATCCATTTCCAGCTACAGTATTTATTTACAACATTAAGAATCTCTTAACTGTATTTCTTAACAATTTGATGTTATTTTAATTGACAAAAAGATTTGCTTTTCTTTTGAAAATAAGGAAATGTCTAAGTGACCCCAAACGTTTGAACGCCAATGTGTGTATGTAAATATATATTTGTATATAGAGATATATAGATATATATATATATATATATATATATATATATATATATATATATATATATATATATATATCATAATAGATTAAAACAGCAATATTTGAACCATAAAATATTACTAGTTACTTTAAAAAAAGAACAAAGACTTTGTCTTCTACTGTAGACACCACTGCCAGAACAGGAAGGACCATCCTCTGGAACTATGTCCACTTTTGAACTTATGAGCTCAAAAGACTTAGCTTACCAGATGACCATTCATGACTGGGATCTGTTCAACTGTGTACATGAGGTATGTATAAATTACACATGCAACTTGCTATTAAACCTAATTTGGATTGTAATGTTTTTTTTATATATATAAATATATAAAGTGTTTCTTAAAGGGAGACTCTACTTAGACTTATTTTTTCTGGCATCAATTGAAAAAGCAGATTTAAACATGCTGGCATTTTGGCCTGAAAAAAATATAAAAGTACAAACATTTAGATTTAATCTAATGTGTCAGTATCAGTTATGCATAGGGTGACCATATTGCCGCTTTAAAAAGGGACACATACGAAAAATACATATGGCAGGGCTGTTTTCAGAGCTGTTTAAAGACATGTTTTGTATAAGAACCCTGACATATGTATTTTTCATATGTGTCCCTTTTTAAAGCGGCAATATGGTCACCCTAGTTATGCACTTCCTGATAATGTTCACTGGTTTATAGGTACTTCCTACTAGTGTATTAACAGGAAGTACCTATCAGCCAATAAGTATTTATAGGAAAGATCTATCAGCCAAAAAGAGTTAGCATGAAGGACATAACTAACACAGCTGTATCAGTTTAAATTTAAAAAAATACTACACATTTTTCAACCAAATTTGACAAAATCTACATAATTAAATTCTTCTCTTTAATACTGATGACAGAACATTTAGGAGTGCATTGTCCCTTTAATGGTATGCAGTTGTTACAAGAGAATAATGTGCATCTAAACAATACTTTATTTTCATACAATACTTTTATGTTTTTAATTACCTATACATTTAACAGGAGCCTCATCTGTGCTGGCAAATAATCAAAAATATGTACTGGTTGTGTATAATATGTATCTGAACACAGTGTGTTAAACAGCAGCAGATATCATGAGGTTAATAATTGATTAGCATTTATTGCAATGGTAGTGGGACTAATCACTTTGTGATATCTATTGTGAACATGTATGTGGCCATTTTCCTGGGCATTGCTCTCTTTTGACAAGCACTAGTTTAATCATGGCTGTACAATGCATTGCTTAAATGCTCAAAATTGTCCTACAATATTTAACAATGGATTTAGATACAAATAAAAACAAATGTTCTACAAAATATCTTACCATACTATTAACATGTAATAAATATCTGTCAATTCAAAATGTGATTGTTTATTAGATATGTTCTTGGCAAAAAAATTTGATTCGGTTCGGATCGATTCGGAATTTTTCGAATTTCGGTTCGGATCGATTCGAATTCGGAAAATTTTTAATCGATTCGGTTCGGATTCATTTCGGATTCATTCGGATTCGAAGAAATTCGGCTGGATTCGGTTCGATTCGGTTCAGAAATTCAGAATTTCGGTAAGTGTTAGGTGGGATTAGACTAGTATTATGTACTGTATATTAGGTGTAACCCATAGCAGAGTGATATAACCTAATATACTGTACAATACTAGTGTAATCCATGGCCATCTGAATTTACCGAATAAATCCGAACTAATTCAGATTTATTCGGTAAATTCGGCAGTATTTTAATTCGGAAATTCGGTTCTATCCGAATCTCCGAATTTGCCGAATTTCCGAATCGATCCGAAACGAATTGCACATATCTATTGTTTATGTGTATTAGCTTTCGTTTCTTACTTTCACTTTTCAAACTGTGAACTGATATAATATTACACGGTATGAGTAGTTATCATGTAAAACTGGCATAATGTATCTGGTAGGCAAAATGTAACCATTTACACAAATGAAATAAAGAATGTAAGCATTTTATTGAGGATTTTAGACTGAGCTTTAACAAGAGTTTAAATTTTGGAATTTGACCACTACCAGAAAACAATAACAACCTTAATTCCGAAATGTATTGTTTCCCCTTATCTATTTGCCTCATTTCTTGTTTATTTTAAACACATTTTAAAACAATAAATAAATAAAAATAAATACTTAAAAAAAAACTTCAGTACAGTCCATATTGTTACTAGCACGTTACCCTTCTGTAGATCTCATACAAAGCTGCAAATTTTGTACTAGAGATATTTAAATAATAATCTCCACGTCTTAGTTGTGTAGGTTAATCACTTGTATAGACAAACAACAATTAATACCGTATTTCTATATTGTTTCCTTTTAGTTGGAGCTCATATATCACACATTTGGAAGACACAATTTTAAAAAAACAACAGCAAATTTGGACCTCTTTCTGAGACGTTTTAATGAAATCCAGTTCTGGGTTGTGACAGAAATTTGCCTGTGCCCTCAGCTCAGCAAGCGCGTTCAACTGCTAAAGAAATTTATTAAGATTGCGGCCCAGTAAGTACTTTATGACAATTTAAAAAAATAGGGGAGAAAAAAAGCACTATTTTATATTCTAAGTGGATTTCACTTTTGTACATTAGTCTTTTATGATTTATTATAGCCTTTGCTGCAAGGATACTTTTTAATAAAGGTATAATGTAATGAAATACTTTTCAGGTCCACTAGAAAATGTTTTTTATTTTTTTATTATTTTTTATTTTTTCCTTAGACTGGTCTGTCTATGTATCCACAGTAGGATTCCATAGGGCAGCAGCATGACCTCTGACAGCCTGGTATTGCTCTCCTATTGCTGGACTATTTAATCCCGCTGCTAAGATGGTTGCTTTTTTCCTTCTGAATTCCTTTTTCCTCTCAGCGTCTGCTTTTTAAAAATGTTAAAGGTGTTTTTCTCAACCGTTTATAGCTTGAAAAAGCAGCAGGGCACGAAAAGAAACAAAAATCCTTTAAAGAAATACATTTCAAAACGTGTTCACCTCAACAGTAGGATTCAGGAAAATACTTAATTACTCTCAATTAAAAATATAACAATCTCCAAAGACAATAAAAGAAAAAAAAGAAAAGAATAACAACTTAAAGACAAATGTAAAAGTACAAGGGAAACAAAGACAGCAGAAATGCATTGATGTGCTAAACACACAAAAAAACCAGAGCAGCTAACATTGTCTGTTTAACCTTCTAATGTGCTTAATTTGGCCTCATAAAAACAGAGTAATTGTTGCCTTATTATGTTATAAGACTTGCAGTGCTAAAAATACAAAAAAAAAAAAGCTTAAAGGGCCACTAAACCCAAAATCTTTCTTTCATGATTAAGATAGAGAATACAAATTTAAACAACATTACAATTTACTTCTATTATGTATTTTGCTTCATTTTTTAGATATCCATAGTTGAAGAAAAAGCAATGCACATGGGTGAGCCAATCATACGAGGCTTCTATGTGCAGCAACCAATCAGCAGCTATCTAGATATGCTTTTCAGCATAGAATATCAAGAGAATAAAACAAATTAGATAATAGAAGTAAATTAGAAAGATGTTTAAAATTGCATTCTCTTTCTAAATCATGAAAGAAAAAAATGTGAGTTTCATGTCCCTTTAAAGTGCCTTGTGGTGCTTGGGATTTCCATCTAGAGTTCTTGAAGAACAAATTTAGCTAGACAAAAGCTCTTTTGGCACAAATCATTTTTTTTTTTTTAAGGAGAGTCAATATGAGAAATATTTATTTAATATTTATATTTCTCCCTGTCATATTTTCTCCTGATCCTGTTCACTCATTTCTAATGATGTCATACGAAGAGGTCATTGATAGGTTAACCAAACTTGTTGTCATGGTAGCAGAAGATTTTTATATATTTTTTTTACTGCTCTATCTTTTCTGATAAAATGTAATGAAAATCTGAATAGTATTTGACTGGAAACTTTCTTCTTCTAAAACCCAGCGCGGTCACAGACTAAACTATGTGAGGGGGAAATAAAAAAAATATTTTATATATATATATATATATATATATATATATATATACACACACACACAATGTGTATTTAGATATTAATATAGATGCATACACATATGAATGTATATTGATTAAAATATTTATAACATGACAGATAGATATAGATCCTGTACACACACACACAAATATATATATATAGTTGTTATTTTGTTGGGGATTTTAAGTTTGTTTGCTCGGGACAGCACTGAGAACATTATATACAGCACAGAACTCTTGGACATTGAATCTCAGTGTTTAAAGAATGCTTACAGCAACTTTCGGGTCACCCAGGGAATTGTCACATTGCCGTGGTTCTCAGAACAAAGTCTGCCAACAGGAAGTGCCCGGCGGCGAGAATGTAAATAAAGGAATGGAAAACGTGGAGGTATCTGTAATAGGCTATTCGACATCCCCCATTGGGTTTCATTAACCAGCATTCTTCTTGCTAATGTACGGTCTATAGCGAATAAGATGGATGAACTCAGGCTCCGGATCACCTCACAAAAGAGAATTAGAGACTGTAACGTAATGATCCTTACAGAAACATGGCTCAATAATAGCATTCCCAATAATGCTATTGAGCTAGAAGGCCATGTTGTTTTCAGTTTTGGCAGAATGGCTGAAGACTCTGGTAAGACCAAAGGCGATCGTTTATGCATTTATGTAAATCAAGCTTGGTGCACAAACACTGTAATCACTGAGAGTCACTGCTCTGTCAATCTGGAGTACCTGTTGATTAAGTGCAGGCCTTTTTATCTGCCCAGGGAGTTTACATCTACTGTTATTACTGCAGCATATATCCCCCCCGGACGCTAATGCTAAATTTGCAATGAAAGAACTCCAAAGAGCCATCAACAAACTGCACTTTCGGATGGAGCCTTCATTATTGCAGGGGATTTCAATCATTACAACTTAAAACTGTACTTCCTAAATTTCATCAAAATGTTACCTGTGCTACCAGAGGAAATAAAACACTAGACCATGTTTACACAAAAATTGTTGATGCTTACAGAGCCACACTTCACTCTCATTTGGGAAAATCTGACCATTCTGCACTGTTCCTGTACCCTAGGTATCCCCCTCTCATTAAACGGGAAAAACCATCAGTGAGGACAGTCAAAGTGTGGCCAGAAGGCACAGTTTCTAAACTACAGTACCAGTTTCAACATATCGATTGGAGCCTGTTTGCTACACAAGCCATGGAGGATTTTCATATAGATATTGAACTGTACGTATCCTCTGTTCTGGATTACATCAGCTTGTGAACTAATAATGTAACCACTGTTAAAAATATAAGAACTTTTCCCAATCAGAAGCTCTGGATGAACAGGGAGGTTCGCCTCTTACTGGATGCACGAGGCGCTGCTTTCAGATCTGGTGACGCTGAGGCTTACAGTTTAACCAGGACTAATCTAAAAAAGGGAATAAAAAGAGCCAAATATGACCTGAAGTTGCATATTGAAGATCACTTTCACAATAATTATAATCCCTGACACATGTGGCAGGGCATCCAGGCCATCATGGACTACAAACCTGTAAACACAACCCCCCTAATTAACGATGCCTCCTTCCCAGATGAACTAAACTATTTCTATGCTCGTTTTGACCAGAACAACAAGGAACCAGCCATCGAAGCTGTGCTCCATTCAGATGAACAGCCCCTAATACTTTCTACCACTGAGGTGTACCATGCACTCTCTAGGGTGGATGCATGCAAGGCTGTTGGCCCAGATGGCATCCCTGGCAATGTGCTCAGGGCATGTGCTGGAGAACTGGCTAAGGTCTTTACTGACATCTTCACTTGCCCAGGCAGTTGTCCCCATGTGCTTTAAGATAACAACCATTGTGTGGGTGCTAAAACAATCTGCTGCAGTGAGTCTGAACAACTACCGCCCCATTGCACTTACCCCGATAATTATGAAGTGATTTAAGAGGTTGGTCATGGTTCACCTCAAACACTACTTACCATACACACTGGATCCCCACTAATATGCCTACTACCAGAATAGGTCAACGGAAGATGCCATTTCCACGGCACTACACTTTGCCTTGACCCACTTGGACAATAATAGCACCTATGTAAGGATGCTGTTCATTGATTTCGGTTCAGTATTCAATACTGTCATTCCTGCAAAGCTGGTCACCAAACTCCACGACCTGGGCATTAACAACTCGCTTTGCAATTGGATTCTGGACTTTCTGACCAGCAGACCTCAGTCAGTGAGGTTAGGCAGCCACACCTTCTATACCCTGACCCTGAACACCGGTGTCACACAAGGCTGCATATTGATCCCACTATTATACTCTTTCTTTACTTATGACTGTCTGCCCGTGCATGCCTCCAACACCATTATTAAGTTTGCAGATGATATCACTGTGGTAGGTCAGATCAGTAATAATGATTAGTCAGCCTACAAGGAGGAGGTAAAGCACCTGGTGACATGGTGCGCCGAAAACAACTTCACCCTCAACACCAAGAAGATTAAAGAGATCATTGTGGATTACAGAAAGACCAAACGTTGCATACACATGCCCATTTATATAAATGGGTCTGAGGTAGAACGTGTGACCAGCTTTAAATTTCTGGGAATCCATATCTCTGAAGACCTGTCCTAGACACTGAACACCTCTACTCTGGTGAAGAAGGTGCAACAGTGACTCTACTTTCTGAGGAGGCTGAAGAAAGTTAATCTGTACCCTCAGATTCTGGTCAATTTTTACCATTGTACCATTGAGAGTATTCTCACCAACTGTATCACAGTGTGGTAAGGTAACTGTACCAACTTTGACCGGAAGGCCATTGAGGATCTCCAGCGCAAACAATGTCTTCGGAGGGCACGCTATATCATTGGGGATCCTTCCCATTCCAGCCATGGATTGTTTGCTCTCCTACCATCTGGGAGGTGGTATAGGAGTCTGTATGGCAAGAAAGACAGGCTATGGAATAGCTTCTTTCCCAGAGCTATTACCTTGCTGAACATAAACTCCTAGTGTTAACCTTAAACCTCCCCTATTGAATATTCAATATCATACCTAAACTACCTCAGATTATAATTTCACGCTTATTATTTACACTTATTTAATTTGCACTGTTTATCCTACTTGCTGCTCACTATCTGATCTGCACTTTGCACACTTGCACTATGCTGTCAATTTACTGTTGGCACGTAAGGACTTTCACTGTCTGGACTATTGCTCTTGCACACCTACACTTATATTGTATATATTTAATGCATTTTAAGCCATTGTTCCCTATCCATATTTACAATACACTGTTCCCCAATCATTGATATTACATTTTACAATGTATGAACATACATCTAGTTTCCCTTCATTTGTAACTTCCAATTGCTCTAATTTTTCGACTTTAAACTATTTTCTTATATAAAATTGACTTGCTGCTCACTACCAATTTGCACTATGCACTTTTGCACTATGATGACAATCTACCGCTACTCTGCTTTTGCACACATCTCACTTATATTGCACATATAACACATTTTAAAGTTTATTCACTTATTCATATTTCCAATACATTTGTTCTTTAATCATCAATTTTACATATTTCACAATGTATGTATATACTCTAGACATTTTTCTTTTTGCAACTACTAATTGCACTAATTCTTGCACCTTATACTACTTCTTGCTATGTCTGGGTTTGATGCTTAACCACATTTCGTTGTCCTTGTTTTCATACTTTGTGCAATGACAATTAAAGAATCTAATCTAACATAATACACTGTATTATGTATGTATATATATATATATATATATATATATATATATAATATATTATATATACAGTCGTATGCAAAAGTTTAGGCACCCCTGACAATTTCCATGATTTTCATTTATAAATAATTGGGTGTTTGGATCAGCAATTTCATTTTGATCTATCAAATAACTGAAGGACACAGTAATATTTCAGTAGTGAAATGAAGTTTATTGGATTAACAGAAAATGTGCAATATGCATCAAACCGAAATTAGACAGGTGCATAAATTTGGGCACCCCAAAAGAAATATTGCATCAATATTTAGTAGAGCTTCCTTTAGCAGAAATAACAGCCTCTAGACGCTTCTTATAGCCTGTAATGAGTGTCTGGATTCTGGATGAAGGTATTTTGGACCATTCCTCCTTGCAAAACATCTCCAGTTCAGTTATGTTTGATGGTTGCTGAGCATGGACAGCCCGCTTCAAATCACCCCACAGATTTTCAATGATATTCAGGTCTGGGGACTGGGATGGCCATTCCAGAACATTGTACTTGTTCCTCTGCATAAATGCCAGAGTAGATTTTGAGTAGTGTTTTGTGTCGTTGTCTTGTTAAAATATCCAGCTCAGGTGTAACTTCAACTTTGTGACTGATTCCTCAACATTATTCTCAAGTATCTGCTGATATTGAGTAGAATCCATGCAACCCTCAACTTTAACAAGATTCCCAGTACCTGTACTGGCCACACAGCCCCACAGCATGATGGAAAATCCACCAAATTTTACTGTATCTAGCAAGTGTTTGTCTTGGAACGCTGTGTTCTTTTGCCGCCATGCATAGCGCCCCTTGTTATGACCAAATAACTCAATCTTTGTTTCATCAGTCCACAGCACCTTCTTCAAAAATGAAGCTGGCTTGTCCAAATATGCATTTGCATACCTCAAGCGACTCTGTTTGTGGTGTGTGTGCAGAAAAGACTTCTTCTGCATCACTCTCCCATACGCTGAATTGATGAACGATGCACAGTGACACCATCTGCAGCAAGATGATGTTGTAGGTCTTTGGAGGTGGTCTGTGGGCTGTTTTTGACCGTTCTCACCATCCTTTGCCTCTCCAATATTTTACTTCTGGCCTTAACAAGAACTGTGCCTGTGGTCTTCCATTTCCTCAATATGTTCCTCACAGTGGACACTGACAGCTTAAATCTCTGCAATAACTTTTTGTAGCCTTCCCCTAAACCATAATGTTGAGCAATCTTTGTTTTCAGGTCATTTGAGAGTTGTTTTGAGGCCCCCATGTTGCCACTCTTCAGAGGAGAGTCAAATAGAACAACACATTAAATACCTTTTCTCATGATTGGATGCACCTATCTATGAAGTTCAAGGCTTAATGGGCTCACCAAACCAATTGTGTGTTCCAATTAATCAGTGCTAGGTAGTTACAGGTATTCAAATCAACAAAATGACAAGGGTGCCCAAATTTATGCACCTGTCTAATTTCGTTTTAAAGTATATTGCACATTTTCTGTTAATCCAATAAACCTCATTTCACTACTGAAATATTACTGTGTCCTTCAGTTATTTGAAATTGCTGATCCAAACACCCAATTATTTATAAATGAAAATCATGGAAATTGTCAGGGGTGCCTAAATTTTTGTATACAACTGTATATGTATATATATATATATATATATATATATATATATATATATATACTGTATATATGTATATTTAAGTATATATACTGTATCTATATATATATATATATATATATATATATATATATTTATAAAGAAAGAGAGCGATAGAGAATGTTACATGATTTCAATTGATTTATCAAGTCACTTTTTGCAAATGCACAGTCCGTGCTCCTTTCATACTTGTCAGCTTTGAGAAATACTATCCTTTGCATATCCAAATGATACCACAGACATTTTATTATCATATTATGGTAATATGTGCCAGGTTGTTATTATAAAGGTATATTACTGCCAGAATTGTGACAGGACCATGTAAAGTGTCAGCCTACACTGACATTGGTTCTACATGAATTTTTTAAGCTATGTCTAGGGAGCCACAAAGCATAAGAGGCTAATAACCAGTATATGAGCCAGCCAATGACAGATTACTATTAGATTCTGTACATTTAAAAAGAAAATTCACTATTGATGGTTTATCATATTACAGTGGAATTAAAGCAAAAAATATTACACTGACATTTTATAGATAAATAATGATTAAAAAGGTGTAATATGGAGGGCAAATCTCAGGTCACATAAAATGTAAAGAGCAATATAGACTAACACACTAATAACTTATTTTTAAAATTCAGTAATAAGGGTCTTACATACTAAATCGGCGAGTCTCTAATTTTTTAAATATTTTTAAAGAGAACCACATATTACAAGTCCAAAGTTCTATGTTTTTGCTAAAGCAATAGTCTTGGTCTCGCTAACATTTACATGTCCTCTCATAATAGTCTTCTATGGGGGGGACAGTAAAATTCATGTTGGATATTGCTAATAGTGGAGTTCTTCATGTAGTTCTGTACTATTCTATAAATACTTATGGTTTACTTAAAGGTACATGAAACCCAATATTTTATTTTATGATTCGGATAGAGAATACAATTTTAAACAACTTTCCAATTTTCTTCTATTATCTAATTTGCTTCATTCTCTTAGTATCCTTTGTTAAAGAAACAGCAATGCACGAGTGAGCCAATAACTTGAGGCATATATGTGCAACAAACTATCAGCAGCTCCTGAGCCTTCCTAGGTATTCTTTTCAACAAAAGATACCAAGAGAACAAAACAAATTAGATAATAGAAGTAAAATAAAAAGGTTTTAAAATTGCATGCTCTCTCTAAATCATGAAAGAGAAAATGTAGGTTTTGTGTGCCTTTTACTTAAAGGGACAGTCTAGTCCAAAATAAACTTTCATGATTCAGATAGAGATGTGATTTCAAACAATTTTCCAATTTACTTTTATCACCCATTTTGCTTTGTTCTTTTGGTATTCTTAGCTGAAAGCTAAACCTCGGCGGTTCATATGCTAATTTTTAAGCCCTTGAAGGCCGCCTCTTCTCTCAGGGCATTTTCACAGTTTTTCACCACTAGAGGGTGTTAGTTTATGTGTATCATATAGATAACACTGTGCTCACGCACGTGGAGTTCAGGTGAGCCAGCTTTGATTGGCTAAAATGGATGTCTGTCAAAATAACTGAAATAAGGGGGCAGTTTGCAGAGGCTTAGATACAAGGTAATCACAGAGGTAAAAAGTATATTTATATAACTGTGTTGGTTGTGCAAAACTAGGGAATGAGTAATAAAGGGATTATCTATCTTTTTAAACAATAAAAATTTGGGTGTAGACTGTACATTTTACAGTATTTTGTATTGCGCTCAAGCATAACACTTAACTTATCACTTGTAATACGAGCGTAAAGAGTGCGCTAATAGAGCTTTCTGCTTGATCCAATAAAGGTGCTAAATGTTTCAGCCATGTTAAGATAAATATTTAACCATTAACTGGCAATACCAGATTGTGTTTTATTCTAGAGTGAGGTCGCACACAAGCTAACCTACCTTGTACTATAGATTGAGCTGCACTTTTAATCCAGCCCAGGTGGCTACAGAAAGTGCAAAGAAAATGTAAATAATATTTCAACTATCATCAGTCCATAAAAGCTTTTCACCAAGGAAATACACTTAAAAGAGTTGCATAAGCATCTGACACAGGCTACAAACATGCTATGGTGGTTTCTCACTGTATTGTAAAGATTAGTTACTGTAGGACTCATTTTAAAGGGGCCTACTTTGTTTTATGCAAATACTCAGCTTAGACTACCTCCTCATATTAGCCCAAGAAATCCTCCAAACATTCAGATTATCTCCTACATCTCAAATTAGTTTTGTTTTGTATTTGTCCTAATCTGGATGCACTTGTCTTGATTTCTGTACATCTAAATTGTGCATCATATAGCTCTTCTCATTAGCCCTTTTCATACATTCATACAAGATCTTCTTGTATTAAGACCGGAACCGTTAAAAAAAAAAACACAAAAAAAAAAAAAACACAAAAAGTTAAAAACATATCATAATACCAAATATATTCTTTACATAATCCTATATTTCCTTATTTATGATTTACCCAGACTCCTCTTAAAACCGCCACCTATTTACAGCCCACCCTACACAGTTTACTGCCAGTTGCAAGTGGCTTAAATCCCTCTTTCCTGTACTTAGCTTAAAGGGACACCAAACCCCACATTTTTCTTTCACAATTCAGATAGAGCATACAGTTTTAAACAAATTTTAATTCACTTCTATTTTCAAATTTTCTTTGTTCTCTTGGTATCTTTTGATAAGAAACAGGGACATAAGCTTAGGAGGCTGCACGTGTCTGGAGCTCTATGGCAGCAGTTTTGCAACAATGTTATCAATTCGCAAGAGCACTAAATGGCAGCACTATAACCTGACATGTAGTGTTCCAGACACCTACCTAGGTATCTCTTCAACAAATAATACCATGGTAACAAAGCAAATTTGATAATAGAAGTAAATTGGAACTTTTTGAAAAATTGCGTGCTCTGTCTGAATCACAAAAGAAAACAAATGTGGGCTTCATATCCCTTTAATAGTACTGAAATGGCATTGTCTACCATGAGGAGCACCCATTCTAATTCCTGCTTCTAGTCACAGTCGTTTTATATGACCATGTTTATCTGTCTGGTAAATTGATTGGCACAATTACAATCTAATATTAATAAAAATTCTAGTTTTTAATTTATCTAGTTGTGAATAGACATTCATTTCAATGCTCCAATAGAACAAAAGATAATTACACTAGTATGTGTTTCCGAAACAAAGGGCTATTGAAGAAAAATATCACCTCACACTACAAATAATACACACACTAATTGGAGTATTTTCTGCATGTACTCTTTAGTAGTTATAAAAATATTACTATTTGTTCACTATCTTTTGATGATTTAAAATAAATAAAACTCTTTTTTTCAGCTGTAAGGAATACAAAAATCTGAATTCGTTCTTTGCCATTGTCATGGGTCTTAGTAACGTGGCTGTAAGTCGAATGTCACTAACCTGGGAGGTAAGTGTAAAATTAAAAAAATTATATTGATGAGTAACAAAATTCTGTCATTAGTTTTCCATTTTCTGGCCACAGTTTTTATAGTTATTTCACGTCATTCATGGTCATTTCACGTCATTAAAGGGACACTGTACCCAAATTTTTTCTTTTGTAATTCAGAAAGAGCATTCATTTTTAAGCAACTTTCTAATTTACTCCTATTATCAAATTTTCTTCGTTCTCTTGCTATCATTATTTGAAAAAGACGGCATCTAAGCTTTTTTTTGGTTTCAGTACTCTGGACAGCACTTTTTTTATTGGTGGATGAATTTATCCACCAATCAGCAAGGACAACCCAGGTTGTTCACCAAAAATGGGCCGGCATCTAAACTTACATTCTTGCATTTCAAATAAAGATACCAAGAGAATGAAGAAAATTTGATAATAGGAGTAAATTAGAAAGTTACTTAAAATTTCATGCTCAATCTGAATCACGAAAGAAAAATTTTGGGTACAGTGTCCCTTTAACTATAACATTTCTGTTTTTAGACCAGATGGAATATTTTTATGATAGGAAAAATATTACAAATCTTTTTGTAAGAATTTTAACCACCGATTCCTGTAATTATTAAACAAATATTTTATTTTAGTAGCTCTATTTTATTAGAATACAATTCATCATGAATTAATCCAGCCATTTCCTACTGAACAAATGAATTTGAAATGCCAATTTTTTTTAATTTCAAATATTAAATAAATATTTTACTTTTTCCAGGTATATTAAAGAGATATGAGACCCAACATTTTTCTTTCATGATTTAGATAGACCATGCATTTTTAAAGACATTTGTACTTTACTTCTATTATAAATTTGTCTTTGTTCTTTTGATATCTTTTGTTAAAAAGCAGGGAAGTAAGCTCAGGAGCGTCCCCATTTCTAGAGCATTTTTTAAAATGATATGCTCTGTCTGAATTATGAATGAAAATGTTAGGTTTCATAACCCTTTAATATAACCACAATTTGCAATATACATTTCCTCAGGTATGTTTCTCTTTCTTTAGTTTTTTTGGCAAAACTTTTTCTTGCTTTCAAGGAAACCCTCATCAAAAAATGTATAGTAAATAGATATTAATAGACTAATTTAACTTTTAACATCTTGTTACGTGTTAGTATGATCTGAACTTTTTTCATGTCAAACTCCCATACTAAGGGCATCCATTTTGTAATTTGTGCCAAATGTTAGCATAAATTTGTAAGCTACATTAGCATTGCCTCGCCATAAAGTATATAATACAAAAGCAACATTTACATGACATCTATATTTCCCATGAAATCTGGCCTCAACAATAGCAAATCTATCCCTAAGTGTTGGTAATTCAGCCCAGGTATTACTTGCTGCCATTGCCTTCCACGGAATCTCCAGGGTCAGTCAATCTTATAAACATGCTGACACGCACAAAGTCACACACATGCTATCACATAAACACATACTGACAGTCACATGCAGATGCTGACAGTATAATATATACACACTGACATGCTGCCAGCAGTATACGCTCCATACCTGCAGCTGCTTTGTGTACAGACCACGGAGGAGGGGAGGAATGCATTGTGTGCTTCCCAGAGCAGGAGGAAGGGAAAGAGAGGTTAAATATTCAACTCTGGTTGTTCTGAAGCACAGAGTAAACTGGCTGAAACGGCAATATATATAGCTATACACGAGTGGCATGCAAGTACTGTACTGGAGTGTGCTGTCCTGACAGGATTGTTATAGAGACATAAGGGGACAGATGAAATATAGCACCCACACAGGCAGGTGAGATCAGTATTTGAGGATGCTGGAATATAAATGCTTTTTAAAAATAAATGCTACATTTTGATTTCCAGATAACGTGCTAGGGCAGAGCAGGGGGCTGTCAGATGATTTGCAATGAGATGCACAAATAAGAATTAATTTTATTTGACTCTACTCTCTACTCAGCTTCCCTCTGTATTTGTCATTAAAACTTAGACATTAACAGTAAACATTTGCACGTAAATAAAGATAATGCAATCTTGCCTCTCTTAAAGTGTCATTAAAGGGGTAGAAAATGTCAAAATTGAAATGTGCATGGGTGCATTTCAGTTTTAAATAGAAGCATTTTTGCAATGTACTTCCATTAGGAAAATGGCTTCTAGTGAAAGTTATTACTGCTATTCAGTGGCATACGCACATATGCTATGGGGGAATGTGCACCTGTATTTAAACACCACCTCAGAGAGTCAGCAGCGGCTTGTATGATACAAATTAAGGCTTTATAAATACAGTAATCATCACCACTAGATCCCTGAGCAGGTATCGTATTGCTGGTGCAAATATAGTTATTAGTATCTTATATAAATATTATCTTACATTTTTATTGAAGGGACATAAATCTTGCTTTTTATTTCAAAGTACATGATTTACTTATGCTTCAAATGACACAGCAAATAAAAAAAAAATCTACGGAAAAAACGTTTTACATTTAAAATATCATAGCAATGTAATGTACCTTGTCATTGTTTGAAACAAAGCTCCCTTTTGCAGTAATATATTTTATTATATCCCCATGACATCACGTCATCCAGCCCTCAAATGTGGGCCGTCTAAGGGCTAAGAAACTCCCCAATCGAATGTGTCTTTTGCATATAATTAAATTATAGTATCCGGATTCAACACATGTGCAATACTATTTCATTCCTTTTGCATGCACATATTGCGGCACTCAAGCCTACATGATAGCTAACATCTTCTTCCACATAAGATGGTGACGTATCCAATGACGTTGCGCTAACTCGCGCATGCGCAATGCGTCTAGGAGTCGCCATCTTACACCTGCAGTTGTCAGCCCGGATTGGGAATCTGTAACAGCAGACAACACAGTGGGTTTGGAAAAATCAATTATTTTAAACATATATTGTGAAAACGGTACATATTTAATACAGCATCCACATTATAAAAAGCTTGTTTAAAGGGACAGTCTAGTCCAAAAAAAAACGTTCATGATTCAGATAGGGCATGTAATTTTAAACAATTTTCCAATTTACTTTTATCAACAATTTTTCTTTGTTCTCTTGGTATTTTTAGTTGAAAGCTTAACCTAGGAGGTTCATATGCTAATTTCTTAGACCTTGAAGGCCGCCTCTTAAGAATGCATATTAACAGGTTTTTAACCACTAGAGGGTGTTAGTTCATGTTTTTCATATAGATAACACTGTGCTCATGCACGTGAAGTTACCTGGGAGCCATCACTGATTGGCTAAACTGCAAGTCTGTCAAAAAAACTGAAATAAAGGGGCAGTTTGCAGAGGCTTAGATACAAGATAATCACAGAGGTAAAAAATATATAAATATAACTGTGTTGGTTATGCAAAACTGGGGAATGGGTAAAAAAAGGGATTATCTTTCTTTTTAAACAATAACAATTCTGGTGTAGACTGTCCCTTTAACATGTTTACTCGTGTGAGATACCCATTACAATTCTGACTTCAGTGTCCCTTTAACAAGACACTAGAAAATACTCAAAAGTCCAAAAGGAATAGGGACTAAACCTGTGAGTGACAATTAATTGCAAGCTTTAAAATCCTTAGAAATATCTGTCTGAGAGCAAGGTGGCATTTTCACATTCCCTTGTATCTTGTAAAAAGACAAAAGCAGCCACATAAAACTTTCTTCTGCTCACTCGCTGACACTGTAAGACTAATTAGTTCAGCAAAGTGTAGCTATGTAAATCTATTTAACCTCTTCACTGCAAGGGGAATGGGATTGTCCACTTACTGTAGACAGCTCTTTTGTGTTAAAGTCAAGGCATAAGGAGCAGGGATCAAAAGTTCCTCCTCATTATCTATTTAACCAGGCATTAGTGATGTCTTTTTAGCACATGGGAGAGGATGTCCCATGACATGGGAAAGTGTCCAGTAACATAGTATCTTCCTTGTTGCTAATGCTGTGGAGCCCATAGAGGATATAATACCCCTCTCCTAAGAGAAGAAGTCTGCCTCATGTGGTTAGCAGATGATTGCTGAATATATTGAGATCACTTGCAGCCCCAGTCTCCATCCAGATGATGGTGACGATTAGGAGGCTCTAACATACAGCTCTGGAGGGACCACTGCAAAATGATCAGTTTATCTGGTTTTATGTATTTATAGGTATGTGTTTGAGTAAAACTAACATTTTTGTTTAATTCATAAAAACATTGTCTATTAGAACATTTATTTGCAGAAAATGACAACTGGCCAAAATAACAAAAAAGATGCAGTGTTTTCAGACCACAAATAATGCAAAGAAAACAAGTTCATATTCATTTTTAAACAAGATAATACTAATGTTTTAACTTAGCAAGAGCTCACACATCAATGTTTGGTGGAAAAACCCTGATTTTTCAATCACAGCTTTCATGTATCTTGGTACGCTCTCCACCAGTCTTTCACAATGCGGTTGGGGGCTTTATGCCACTCCTGGAAAAAAAATTTAATGCAGCCCAGCTTTGTTTGATGACTCGTGACCATCCATCTGCCTCTTTATCACACTCCAGAGGTTTCCAATGGAGATCTGGAGATTGGGCTGGCTATGGCAGGGTCTTGCTCTGGTTTTCCATCCACACCTTGATTGACCTGACTGTGTGGCATCCTGAATTGTTCTGCTGGAAAAAAAAATAATCCTCAGAGTTGGGGAACATTGGCAGAGCAGAAGGAAGCAAGTTTTTTTCCAGGATAACCTTGTACGTGGCTTGATTCATGCATCCTTCTCAATAATCACAAATCCTCCACCAAATTTCACAGTGGCTGCGAGACACTGTCTCTTGTAGGCCTATCCAGGTCTCCAGCTAACCAATAGATGACTCATCAGAGAAGATGGCCTGGAATCAGGTAGGTTTATCTTTGTGAAGGACACATGACTCAACCCACTGCATACATACATATATATATATATATATATATATATATATATATATATATATATATATATATATATATATAAAATCTGAGCTCTGCTTTCTGAAATCTGAAGATGTTAAAGAAATCTCTTGCTTTTTACTAACAGAGATGATCAAGGGACAATATAATGACCAATTCTAAAGCATTTTTGTTTCATTGTATTACTGCAGTATATTATAAATCAGATTTTACAAGACAAGCAACCATTTCTACAGTAATTACATGTACAGTATGTACTGCTGTATTTAGATTCCTTTTCTTGGTTGTAAATTCTGCTTTGAATTATTGACACAACTGTGCAATTAGAATCTCAGAGGTGCTAGATTCAGAAATTTGCAAAGTTGCTCTTTTTTTCTTTACATGTTATGGGCTCTATTTATGAAGCTGTGAATACAGTTTCAGATGCATCGGGGGGGGGGGGGAGGGTTGCAAGCTTGCTCATGTAATATAAAGAAGCAGCAGTCATAACACTGCTGCCTGTTAACCTCTTCACCTCTGGCGTTAAACTACCCCTATCCATCTGGGTGATTGACAAACGCTGCACTTGCGTGATTGGTTGCGCAAGAATAAGGGACAGGGATGCACAAGTGTTTGCTTGTATGTCCCCATGCACTTACATATTGCAAAGGAGAAAAAAAGGTAGATTATTAAAAATTGAAGCCAGGAATAGAAAAATATAGACAGGGTCTCCCACCAGCACAGCTTACAACCCTTTGCCTTCTGGTTATACTTCTTTTTTATGGTCTGCATCTAAATATTCCAGATATAGCAAGAGCAAAATTAAAACCTTAACTGGCAGACACAGATAAATTCATGGGGATAACATTTCCAGTGTACCTTACACTGTGCAGTAGGGCTGTGCAATTAACCACATGATGCAATTAATCACGGTATGGGGCTGTGCAGTATCTAAATCGCTCAAGGCTGCAATTTTTTTATCAAAACAAACAAAAAAAACCCAATCTAAAACGGCTTCCTTAACATGTCATGTCAGTCACACAAACACTCCAGTCCAGCCCAGCAGCAGCACTGATCACTCCTCCACGGGGGGGGGGGACAGAAAGTGTCACATAAGTATCACAGCACATAACGCTACCGCCACCATTTTACTTGCCTTATAGTTTGTTTCTTCAATCCTGAGGTGTGTACAGACATGGAAGATGGCGGACTGGCAGGGCTTTTTTCTCTGGCTTATTCAGTTTGCCTTGTAAATTGCAAAGGGAACAAGCTCCTGTTTTGAACATTTAAATTTGTTTGTTTATACAAAATGTATGTTTAAAAAATCGCTAATGCGGTTTCTTTACACCCATCAGTATTTTTTATCTTTTGAATGGCTTCTACACTTAGTCATAAAGTAGCTATTCACCCCACATATCCTGTAATGCCAAATGTATATTGACTAGGTTTTGAAGGTCTGCTTTAACAATTATTAATATTGATATATGCCTTGGACTTCTTCTTAGCATATAACCCCTCTAAGAAGCATTAACTTGCATATCTAGCCTAAATCCCCCCATGGAATACTATCACTTAAGTGCCTATGCCAATGTCATATGGCTCTTGCCGATATTTTGTCCTATAACTGCCCCTCCGATAATAAGTTTTGATGTTCAACCATTTTTCACAAGAAGCTCTTATATATGGCTCTGCCCCTCCACCTTTCCCCCCATTTAATAAGCGGCGCTTGCCCGCTGAAATTCCCCTCCCCCACATAATATTTTCATTATATGCTATCCTTAGGCCCAAAAGAGGCCGCAGATCTGACTACCATATGTTATCTTATTCCCACGTAGCTAATGGGCCCATGAGTGGCCTTCTAACTAGTCAGCCAGTTTCGATATTATATCCACAAAATTAGAGGTTTGAGAAGCTTATTTGCTGTCAGGCATTGTTGTATTTTTTTGTTGTTTTTTTGTTTTTGACTCCTATTATCTTTTTATATTTGACAATGTATATTGACAAATGATTTATGTGCATTTATTGTTGCAAACTTATCATTGTATTTTGTTTTTCTTAACGCATAACCTCAATAAAAAATTATTTTAAAAAAAAAATTATTGCTAATGCAATATTTCATAAAAAAGATTGTGATTTTTTTCCCCATAATGCAATAGCCAACACAGGTGTGCTTAGTCTTAAAGTGAATGTAAATTTTGATGCTAAAGTGCCCGGTTTTTAAAAATTCGATTAAAAACAAGGGCACTTTAATTCATCAAAATTTACATTTCACTCGTTGTGAAAAAATACTTTTAAACTTGACAGCAGCTCCAGCTTCCTCCGGTCATCGCAAGCCATTTCTGATGTCAGAAATGATGGATAGACTATCCTCCAATCACGGCTTCCCCCCGGGGGAATCAGTGTCTGATTTAACACCGTGATTAAAGGAAGCCGGATTCCTCATTTTAGACCCAGGAAGAGGCTTTGCAACGGGTGGAGGAAGCTGGAGCTGCTGTCAAGTTTAAAAGGTAAGTTTTTTTTCACAACAGGAGTGAAATGTAAATTTTGATGAATTAAAGTGCCCCTGTTTTTAATCAAATTTTTAAAAACCGGGCACTTTAGCATCAAAATTTACATTCCCTTTAATCTCAACAAATGCCCTGATTGACTGTTAGGTAATCACTGACAGACATACAAGGAATTTTAGTATTCTATGGGTTTTTTTTTAAATAAACGCCAACTTAATGCCCTAATGTGTTCATCAATTACCACCTAGACAACTAGTCAGCCTATAGGAAATCACATATGCACTTTAACCTGTATCATGTTAGTTAATTATTTAATTTATTTATAAACATATGTTTACAAAAAGTCACATTTGGAATTAGTGAGCTATTTTGTCTTCTCTTTTATTCAAATGTGCTCCAATACATTCCAACCAAAAAGTGAACCCAAACAAATGTTATGAATTTTGCTTCTAAATTATGCATTCACTGAAGCTTTTTTTCCCCGCTGTAACAAAATAGCTTTTTACAATTACAGTAGTTTTACAGTACTCATTTCATCCTGCAAAATATAAGCAAACTCCTATTTCCTTCTCAATTATATCATCCACCAATTCCAAGATGCAATATTTTGCTGGATGTTCTCTCTAATCATTCACACTAGTTTTTCATTTCCCAATTATTGCTCAGACAATTTAGATGGAAAATGTTTACTGATCTCACTGATTGTTGCTCATAAGTCATAATGCCAATGTGATTAGTATTCTAATGTTTTCACAGTTGGCTTGGGAATATTACAATGCAATTATCACTGACAGATGCATTGAGATAAAGAATGCTACTTTTTTTTCCTGCTCATACAAATCAGAAAATAATAATTGTGCTTTGTTTTGTGTATCAAGTTTGTTACAGATATAAGGTTACACTTTAATATTAACTATTCACAAACAGTCTGATGTTTTCCATTTGGAAGAAAAATAGCTACACTTTTATTTGAACTTCCAAGACAACTTTAATATTAATGCTGTGTAATTATCCAAGATGACAGCTGGTGGCTGGGAAATGTAAAGACATCCTACTTTTTAGAAAATTGTGATCAGATAACCTCCCAGCGGATTTAGCAGTTAAAAAAATTATTCAGATTAAAATATACAGATATTGCATGTTTAAAATAATTCAGTGGTTAAATAGAATGTGAGAAAAATGAATAAGAAATAGACCTGCAGGTGGGGACCACTGCACAAATAAAATTAATTAAAGGGACATAATAGTCAAAAATAAAATGTGCATCAGTGCGTTTCAATTTTGAAAAGGAAGTTTTTTGTTTTGCAATATAATTAAAGGGACGGTAAAGTAAAAAATGATTCAGAAAGAGTGTGCAATTTTAAATAACTTTCCAATTTACTTCTATTATCAAATTTGCTTTGTTCTCTTGATATACTTTGTTAAAGCTAGATAGGCAATAACTTATAGGTGCGCAAATCAAAAGGAATGCCAAAGTTAATAGTATAAAAGGTGAAAAATGGGACTACAACTGGTACCAGAAAATTTCATTGGATAACCAAGTGCATCTTAGATATATATAACCTTAAAATAAATACGTCTAGACTCCAAGGAAATAATCCAAGCTCATAAATAAATAAATTAATTCAACTTAATTTAAATTTAAACAAATGAATTTATTAGTATAATTTAATATTGTAAGCATGAAATCACAAATAGGAGATTCAAAGAATTACATGTGTTTTAAAATTCATTTAATTAAATCTCATAAAAATAATAAACTAACCACATAGATTTATAAAACTAATCTAACCAAATTTTATTAACTAATCTAACCAAATTTTATTAACTAATCTAACCAAATTTTATTGACCGGTCCTAACTCCTTAAGAATTGATGTAGGCTAATAAATAACATAAATTAAATTACATATACACCAAAAGAAACAAGATACATATAATATGGTTTAAAACATAAAAGTATAAAAAGTTGCTTCTTGTTCAGAAGCTGATACTCTTGAACTTTAAGTTTCCAAACAAACGTATTTCTCCAAAGCGTCCTCCAAAAAGGTCTTTCAGCAGGATGATTACAATCTGCAGGTTTTTGGATCCTCCCAGGGGGTGAGCGTCCTGGATCCTGAGAGCCGTCTAAGTGGGAGACAGAAGGCGTCTGCTTAGGTAGACATCAAAGTTTTCACAAAGAAAAAGCACTTTGGTACTTACGCATTGGTAACTGAAGATAAGCGTCGCATCAGGCTCTCTTTTCTGCCAGGTGTCTTAGTCTGTACTTGATACTCCACAGATGCAATCGGAGCCCAGACGCTGTTCACTTCTGGAGACAGACCCAGGGGAGATCCAGAAAGAGCGCCAAATTGGAAAGGAACACCTGTGTAGGCGAATAGGAGCTGCAAACAGCCCTTGATTAGAGAGATCAATATGTGAGCACACAGTAGCACACAGTCACTGAGCAACGCGTTTCAAAGTCTTTGTCAATCGGAGTCTGTCTTCCTCTATTATAGGTGTTTGTTTTTAGTTCATTTTGCGCTTGTCTTTATCTTTTCTTTTCTTAAAGCTAGATAGGCTCATTGTTGCTCAGAAGTGTGCACGTGTCTTTAGCACTTTATGTCTGCAGTATTAGAAATAATGTATAAAACTGCAACAATGTTACAAACACTGCTGCCATACACACGTGCAGAATTACTCTTTAACAAATGATAACAAAAGATCAAAGCAAATTTGATCAAATAAATAAATTAGAAAGTTGTTTAAAATTGCATGCTCTATCTGAATCGTGAAAGTTTAATTTTGACTTTACTGTTCTTTTAACAAAAATGCTTCCAGGGAAAGTAATTACTGTTTCAGTGGCATACGCCATATGCTGTGGCTGCCCAATGAAACCTCATACAAATAACCAGTGGTAGCTTGCAGTGCACAATCTGAGCTCTCCCTGATACAATATACAGCACCAATGGCTTTCTAGGTAGGAGCTGTAATTGAATTAGGGCACACAGTGCAAACACAGCTTTTGGTTTTACTAATAAACATATATTACAAAATGTTTACATTCCAAAATAGATGCACTTATGCACATTTCACGTTTAATTATAATATCTCTTTAAACAGTGGCCAGTGAAGAAAGAAACCTTTTAATAAGATTATGAAAGAACAATAGTTATTAAAACTCTTGAAATCATATATAGCTATTAGTATAAAATAAAGAGGTTATATACTTATTGAAGGAACATTAAACTGTTTATTTCAATGTAAATGATTTAATTATGCTTCATATAAAAATCAATATAATTTGTGACTCCCTAACTTGGGCTTATATAGGAGGGCAATTTTACTTCAGAGAGCGGTGGAGTGGTGTCAAGGAAGTGCGCAAAAAGATTGGATACTTATAGATTCATCCATTCTCCGTACTGGGGATTTGGCTTCTTTACTGTGGAAGGCTGAAACACTGTGTCAACTTGTACCCTTTGCTGGGGGAGCTGTTCCGCGAATGGGACAGAACAGTTCGCACTGAATCCCACATCTCTACTATATATTCCCCTCTGACACCGATATATGATAATCCGGAGATCCCCCTACAGGTTAAGCTGTCTCACGCGGCTACATCATCACATAGCAACCATGTAGTCTCCTTTATCGGCAATGGAGGAATAAGAGCGAGGCGGGAGATCTTGGATTCCTTTACAGATCGTCCGCTACCATGGTTTGTGTACCTGCAGATCAGTCACTTCATAACTACCCACAAACATAAACGCCAATTCTTTAGGGATCTCACTCCCTTTGAGACCTTGTGTATACTAACTACTACCCCTCGACATTTGACATCCAAGATATACCGACTTCTTCTGCTCCCCAAAGATAGCACCCCCTCCCTGGCTTATATCACATCTCTTCATGGATGTCCTCTCACTACCTTGAGCTAAATCTCTCCAAAACTGAGCTCCTTATTTTCTCCCCTTCTTCTAAAATCTGCACCCCCCCCAATCTCTCTATAACTGTCGACAACTCCATCATTACCCCTACCCCGCTTGCCCGATGTCTTGGGGTCACACTTGACTCAGCTCTTTCTTTCACTCCTCACATTCAGGCCTTGGCTAAATCCTGCCACTTCCACCTTAAAAACATCTCTAAAATTAGACATTTCCTTACACAAGACACAACTAAGATTTTAATCCACTCTTTCTCATCCTTTCCCACCTTGACTACTGAAACTCTGTTCTCTCTGGTCTCCCTAGCTGCCGCATAGCTCCTTTACAATCCAAAATGAATGCCTCTGCCAGACTCATCTTCCTTACACGTCGTTCTTCATCTGCTGCACCTCTCTGCCAATCCCTTCACTGGCTTCCTCTTGCCTCCAGGATTAAACACAAATGTCTGACTCTGACATACAAAGCCATCAACTGCACTGCTCCCCTCTATATCTCAGACCTTGTCTCTAGATACTCTCCCTCCTGTCCCCTTCGCTCTGCTCATGACCTCCTACTTTCCTCCTCTCGCTGCCTCCTCACATTTCCATTTACAGGACTTCTCCAGACTGGCTCCCATCTTGTGGAACTCTCTGCCTCACTCCACAAGACTCTCCCTTAGTTTTGAAAGCTTCAAGCACTCCCTAAAGACTCTTCTGTTCAGGGATGCATACATCCGATAATAATGATTGCTAATAATGCATACATCAGAAGCAATGCCACCTTTATTCTTTTCACTACAACCCACTAGTGACTTTGATTCCTCCCGTCCTTCATTGGAGGATTTGTTTAATACCAATCTAAGGACTTAAACTATTGGGGACATATTTCAGAAAATGGAAACCACCTTATTTTCTGAATATAAGACTTGATGGGACAAAAGGTTACTAGAAAATATCTCTCTATTAATATGATCCCAAGAGGACATTGCATCAAAAAGATTCCTACATTCTTAGTGACTGATCCTGAATTCAAAGAGAGGTAGAATGCTATATTGACTGATTGTTCTTTAAAGCTCATTCAGTTACTAATTGAGCATACAACTTATACACTAGAGATACAGAGACAAAAGGATATGAATACATTTGTTGACCATTCAGAATACCAGAAGTTAGACACACTTTCTTCTACTAGATACGACGAGCACCACAGCAGAGCTGTATATATAGCTCCTCCCTTCTCTCCACCCCCAGTCATTCTCTTTGCCTATACCAGTAATAGGAAGAGGTAAAGTGAAAGAGGTGTTAAAATGATGGTTTTTATTTTCTTCAATCAATATCTTTTTGTTTTAAATGGTACCGGTGAGTACTATTTTTCCTCAGGCAGCATATGGAAGAAGATTTCTGCCTGGAGGTTGATGATCTTAGCAGTTGTCACTAAGATCCAGATGAGTTCCCACAGAATGGCTGAGGAGTACTAGAGAAGCTTCAGTATGGGGAACGTTTTCATGCTACAAGCATTGAGGTATTTTCAGTCATTTATTTCTGAAGAGACTGTGAAATTTCAGAACAGGCTGACATAGTTCCCATGAGGGAAGGGGTAAGCAGTAAACCTATAGATAGAAGGGGTATTACTGGAGACCTGTGTGTGAATCATGTATGAGCTAAATGCAGTAAGAGAATGATGGCTGCATTATTAGACACTGGGGCAGCATAACGTTTTTATTGGCACAAACGGTTTTATAATCACTGGTGCTGGGCATTGTGCTGGGGGTTTCACTTGGCTTATTGTATATTTAGGAACTTAAACCCACATGGCTAGTTGCTATACCGCTTCCTTGCGTTTTTTTTAGGCTGAGAGTACATCGCATATGATGGGCGGGGCCTAATTTTCGCGCCTCAGATGCGCAGTTGATCTTCACAAGAAGGCAGCAAACTTCAGCTTCGGTTGGGCCCAAACTAGAGAGATGGGCTACCGGAGTCATAGTGAGACTTGTCATACCCCTGAGGGCAGGTAGGCGCCACAGCAGAGCTGTGGCGAGGTGCAGAGGGTTGTTAAGTTGTTTTTCATAACGTTTTGGGAATAACGTTTTTTTCTTAGAGGGTTAATTTGTCCCTTACTTGTGGTGCAATATTAGGCTACAATATAAAAAGGATATATGCTAAAATTGTGAGCGTTATAGCATTTTGAAGCAGATTTGAAAAGATTGTGCGCTTTTTTACTTCTTAAAGGCGCAGTACCGTTTTTCAAACTTGGTGTTTTTTTTTTCAATAAATAAAGTGTTTTCAAGACGTTTTGTGGTTATTACTAGCCTGTTCAACATGTCTGACATTGAGGAAAGTCAATGCTCTATGTGTTTAGAAGCCATTGTGGAACCCCCACTTACATTGTGTCCCTCTTGTACTGAAAGGGCCTTACATTGCAAAGAACATATTTTAGGTGATAAAAGTATGTCTAAGGATGATTCTCAGTCTGAAGAAAATCAGGTTATGCCATCCAATTCTCCCCAAGTGTCACAACCTTTAACGCCCACTCAAGCGACGCCAAGTACTTCTAGTGCGTCTAATTCTTTTACTCTGCAAGATATGGCTGCAGTTATGACTACTACCCTTACAGAGGTATTATCTAAACTGCCAGGTTTACAAGGTAAGAGCAGTAGGTCCGGCATTAAGGTAAATGCTGAGCCCTCTGATGCTTTATTAGCCATTTCCGATGTACCCTCACAGTGTTCTGATTTGGGGGTCGGGGAATTGCTGTCTGAGGGAGAGCTTTCAGATTCAGGAAAGGTGTTACCTCAGACAGATTCGGACGTGATGTCCTTTAAATTTAAGCTTGAACACTCCTGCCTGTTACTCCGGGAGGTTTTAGCGACTCTGGATGATTGTGACCCTATTGTGATACCACCAGAGAAATTGTGTAAGATGGATAAATATCTAGAGGTACCTAGTTACACTGATGTTTTTCCAGTCCCTAAAAGAATTTCGGACATTGTTACAAAGGAATGGGATAGACCAGGCATTCCATTCTCTCCCCCTCCTAATTTTAAGAAAATGTTTCCCATATCTGACACCATTCGGGATGCTTGGCAAATGGTCCCTAAGGTGGAGGGAGCTATTTCTACCATAGCTAAGCGTACAACTATACCTATTGAGGACAGTTGTGCTTTCAAAGATCCTATGGATAAGAAATTAGAGGGTCTTCTAAAGAAATTGTTTATTCATCAGGGTTTTCTTCTACAACCTATAGCGTGCATTGTTCCAGTTACTACTGCAGCAGCTTTTTAGTTCGAGGCTCTAGAGGAGTCTCTTAAGGTTGAGACCCCATTAGATGATATTTTGGATAGAATTAAGGCTCTCAAGCTGGCTAATTCTTTTATTACCGATGCCGCTTTTCAAATGGCTAAATTAGCGGCGAAAAAAACATAATTTATGCTTACCTGATAAATTTATTTCTCTTGTAGTGTATCCAGTCCACGGATCATCCATTACTTATGGGATATTAACTCCTCCCCAACAGGAAGTGCAAGAGGATTAACCCAGCAGAGCTGCTATATAGCTCCTCCCCTAACTGCCATTACCAGTCATTCGACCGAAAACATGCAGAGAAAGGAAAACCATAGGGTGCAGTGGTGACTGTAGTTTAATGGAAAAATTACCTGCCTTAAAGTGACAGGGCGGGCCGTGGACTGGATACACTACAAGAGAAATAAATTTATCAGGTAAGCATAAATTATGTTTTCTCTTGTTAAGTGTATCCAGTCCACGGATCATCCATTACTTATGGGATACCAATACCAAAGCTAAAGTACACGGATGACGGGAGGGACAGGCAGGCTCTTTATACGGAAGGAACCACTGCCTGAAGAACCTTTCTCCCAAAAACAGCCTCCGAAGAAGCAAAAGTGTCAAATTTGGAAAATTTGGAAAAAGTATGAAGAGAAGACCAAATTGCAGCCTTGCAAATCTGTTCAACAGAAGCCTCATTCTTAAAGGCCCAAGTGGAAGCCACAGCTCTAGTAGAATGTGCTGTAATTCTTTCAGGAGGCTGCTGTCCAGCAGTCTCATAGGCTAACCGTATTATGCTATGAAGCCAAAAGGAGAGAGAGGTAGCCGAAGCTTTTTGACCTCTCCTCTGACCAGAATAAACGACAAACAGGGAAGACGTTTGTCGAAAATCCTTAGTTGCCTGTAGATAAAATTTCAGGGCACGGACTACATCTAGATTGTGTAGCAGACGTTCCTTTTTCGAAGAAGGATTAGGACACAAAGATGGAACCACAATCTCTTGATTGATATTCCTGTTAGTGACCACCTTAGGTAGGAACCCAGGTTTAGTACGCAGAACTACCTTGTCTGAATGAAAAATCAGATAAGGAGAATCACAATGTAAGGCAGATAACTCAGAGACTCTTCGAGCCGAGGAAATCGCCATTAAAAACAGAACTTTCCAAGATAACAACTTGATATCAATGGAATGAAGGGGTTCAAACGGAACCCCCTGTAAAACATTAAGAACTAAGTTCAAACTCCATGGTGGAGCAACAGTTTTAAACACAGGCTTGATCCTAGCTAAAGCCTGACAAAAAGCTTGAACGTCCGGAACTTCTGACAGACGTTTGTGTAAAAGAATGGACAGAGCTGAAATCTGTCCCTTTAAGGAACTAGCGGATAAACCCTTTTCTAAACCTTCTTGTAGAAAAGACAATATCCTCGGAATCCTAACCTTACTCCATGAGTAACTCTTGGATTCGCACCAATATAAGTATTTGCGCCATATCTTATGGTAAATCTTTCTGGTAACAGGCTTCCTAGCCTGTATTAAGGTATCAATAACTGACTCAGAAAAACCACGTTTTGATAAAATCAAGCGTTCAATTTCCAAGCAGTCAGCTTCAGAGAAATTAGATTTTGATGTTTGAAGGGACCCTGGATCAGAAGGTCCTGTTTCAGAGGTAGCGACCAAGGTGGACAGGATGACATGTCCACTAGATCTGCATACCAAGTCCTGCGTCGCCATGCAGGCGCTATTAGAATCACTGATGCTCTCTCCTGTTTGATTCTGGCAATCAATCGAGGAAGCATCGGGAAGGGTGGAAACACATAAGCCATCCCGAAGGTCCAAGGTGCTGTCAAAGCATCTATCAGAACCGTTCCCGGATCCCTGGATCTGGACCCGTAACGAGGAAGCTTGGCGTTCTGTCGAGACGCCATGAGATCTATCGCTGGTTTGCCCCAACGTCGAAGTATTTGGGCAAAGACCTCCGGATGAAGTTCCCACTCCCCCGGATGAAAAGTCTGACGACTTAAGAAATCCGCCTCCCAGTTCTCCACTCCCGGGATGTGGATTGCTGACAGGTGGCAAGAGTGAGACTCTGCCCAGCGAATTATCTTTGATACTTCCATCATTGCTAAGGAGCTTCTTGTCCCTCCCTGATGGTTGATGTAAGCTACAGTCGTGATGTTGTCCGACTGAAACCTGATGAACCCCCGAGTTGTTAACTGGGGCCAAGCCAGAAGGGCATTGAGAACTGCTCTCAATTCCAGAATGTTTATTGGTAGGAGACTCTCCTCCTAATTCCATTGTCCCTGAGCCTTCAGAGAATTCCAGACAGCGCCCCAACCTAGTAGGCTGGCGTCTGTTGTTACAATTGTCCAGTCCGGCCTGCTGAATGGCATCCCCCTGGACAGATGTGGCCGAGAAAGCCACCATAGAAGAGAATTTCTGGTCTCTTGATCCAGATTCAGAGTAGGGGACAAGTCTGAGTAAACCCCATTCCACTGACTTAGCATGCACAATTGCAGCGGTCTGAGATGTAGGCGTGCAAAGGGTACTATGTCCATTGCTGCTACCATTAAGCCGATCACCTCCATGCATTGAGCTACTGACGGGTGTTGAATGGAATGAAGGACACAGCATGCATTTTGAAGCTTTGTTAACCTGTCTTCTGTCAGGTAAATCTTCATTTCTACAGAATCTATAAGAGTCCCCAAGAAGGGAACTCTTGTGAGTGGAAAGAGAGAACTCTTCTTTTCGTTCACCTTCCATCCATGTGACCTTAGAAATGCCAGTACTAACTCTGTATGAGACTTGGCAGTTTGAAAGCTTGAAGCTTGTATCAGAATGTCGTCTAGGTACGGAGCTACCACAATTCCTCGCGGTCTTAGTACCGCCAGAAGAGCACCCAGAACCTTTGTGAAGATTCTCGGAGCCGTAGCCAATCCGAATGGAAGAGCTACAAACTGGTAATGCCTGTCTAGAAAGGCAAACCTTAGATACCGGTAATGATCTTTGTGAATCGGTATGTGAAGGTAAGCATCCTTTAAATCCACTGTGGTCATGTACTGACCCTTTTGGATCATGGGTAAAATTGTCCGAATAGTCTCCATTTTGAACGATGGAACTCTTAGGAATTTGTTTAGGATCTTTAAATCCAGGATTGGCCTGAAAGTTCCCTCTTTTTTGGGAACCACAAACAGATTTGAGTAAAACCCTTGTCCCTGTTCCGACCGTGGAACTGGATGGATTACTCCCATTAATAAAAGCTCTTGTACGCAGTGTAGAAACGCCTCTTTCTTTATTTGGTTTGTTGACAACCTTGACAGATGAAATCTCTCTCTTGGGGGAGAGTATTTGAAGTCCAGAAGGTATCCCTGAGATATTATCTCTAGCGCCCAGGGATCCTGGACATCTCTTGCCCAAGCCTGGGCGAAGAGAGAAAGTCTGCCCCCCACTAGATCCGTTCCCGGATCGGGGGCCCTCAATTCATGCTGTTTTAGGGGCACCAGCAGGTTTCCTGGCCTGCTTGCCCTTGTTCCAGGACTGGTTAGGTCTCCAGCCTTGTCTGTAGCGAGCAACAGATCCTTCTTGTTTTGGAGCAGAGGAAGTTGATGCTGCTCCTGCTTTGAAATTCCGAAAGGAACGAAAATTAGATTGTCTAGCCTTAGGTTTGGCTCTGTCTTGAGGCAGGGCATGGCCTTTACCTCCTGTAATGTCAGCGATAATTTCTTTCAATCCGGGCCCGAATAAGGTCTGCCCTTTGAAAGGTATATTAAGAAATTTAGACTTAGAAGTAACGTCAGCTGACCAGGATTTTAGCCACAGTGCTCTGCGCGCTTGAATGGCGAATCCGGAATTCTTAGCCGTAAGCTTAGTTAAATGTACTACGGCATCTGAAATAAATGAGTTAGCTAACTTAAGAGCTTTAAGCCTGTGTGTAATCTCATCTAATGGAGCTGATTCAAGTGTCCCTTCCAGAGACTCAAACCAAAATGCTGCTGCAGCCGTGACAGGCGCAATGCATGCAAGGGGTTGCAATATAAAACCTTGTTGAACAAACATTTTCTTAAGGTAACCCTCTAACTTTTTATCCATTGGATCTGAAAAGGCACAGCTATCCTCCACCGGGATAGTGGTACGCTTAGCTAAAGTAGAAACTGCTCCCTCCACCTTAGGGATCGTTTGCCATAAGTCCCGTGTGGTGGTGTCTATTGGAAACATCTTTCTAAATATCGGAGGGGGTGAGAACGGCACACCGGGTCTATCCCACTCCTTAGTAACAATTTCAGTAAGTCTCTTAGGTATAGGAAAAACGTCAGTACTCGACGGTACCGCAAAATATTTATCCAACCTACACATTTTTTCTGGTATTGCAACTGTGTTACAATCATTCAGAGCCGCTAACACCTCCCCTAGTAATACACGGAGGTTTTCCAGCTTAAATTTAAAATTTGAAATATCTGAATCCAATCTGTTTGGATCAGAACCGTCAGCCGCAGAATGAAGCTCTCCGTCCTCATGTTCTGCAAGTTGTGACGCAGTATCTGACATGGCCCTAACATTATCAGCGCACTCTGTTCTCACCCCAGAGTGATCACGCTTACCTCTTAGTTCTGGTAATTTAGCCAAAACTTCAGTCATAACAGTAGCCATATCCTGTAATGTGATTTGTAATGGCCGCCCAGATGTACTCGGCGCCACAATATCACGCACCCCCCGAGCGGGAGATGCAGGTACTGACACGTGAGGCGAGTTAGTCGGCATAACTCTCCCCTCGTTGTTTGGTGAAATGTGTTCAATTTGTACAGATTGACTTTTATTTAAAGTAGCATCAATACAGTTAGTACATAAATTTCTATTGGGCTCCACTTTTGGCATTAGCACATATAGCACAGATGTCTTCCTCTGAATCAGACATGTTTAACACACTAGCAAATAAACTAGCAACTTGGAAATACTTTTCAAGTAATTTACTATAATATGAAAACGTACTGTGCCTATAAGAAGCACAGAAAGAGTTATGACAGTTGAAAGTTAATAAACTGAAAGGTTATAGCATCAAATCTTTGTAAAAAACACAATTTTAGCAAAGGCTTGTTCCCATTAGCGAAGGATAACTAACCCTGATAGCAGAAAAAAAAGTTACAGAAATAAACGTTTTTTTTATCACAGTCAACTACAATCTCACAGCTCTGCTGTGAATGATTACCTCCCTCAAAACAAGTTTTGAAGACCCCTGAGTTCTGTAGAGATGAACCGGATCATGCAGGAAATACAATGAGCTTCTGACTGAATTTTTTTACCTCCCCCTCACACACAACAGTGAGAGAGATCAGTAAACTGTCATAAATTAAATAAAACAACTGCCAAGTGGAAAAAATAATGCCCAAAACATTTTATTCACCCAGTACCTCAGAAAATGAAACGATTTTACATGCCAGCAAAAAACGTTTAACATAAATTAAGTGTTATTAAAGAGCCTGTTGCCAGTCCCTGCAAATTAGGCTAAAGTCTTATGCACACAGTATAATTCCAGTGAAGTGCCATTCCCCAGAATACTGAAGTGTAAAATATACATACATGACAGCCTGATACCAGTTGCTGCTACTGCATTTAAGGCTGAGTTTACATTATATCGGTATGGCAGAATTTTCTCATCAATTCCATTGTCAGAAAATAATAAGCTGCTACATACCTCTTTGCAGATTAATCTGCCCGCTGTCCCCTGATCTGAAGTTTACCTCTCCTCAGATGGCCGAGAAACAGCAATATAATCTTAACTACGCCGGCTAAAATCATAGTAAAAACTCAGGTAGATTCTTCTTCAAATTCTACCAGAGAAGGAATAACACACTCCGGTGATATTATAAAATAACAAACTTTTGATTGAAGGTATAAAACTAAATATAATCACCATAGTCCTCTCACACATCCTATCTAGTCGTTGGGTGCAAGAGAATGACTGGTAATGGCAGTTAGGGGAGGAGCTATATAGCAGCTCTGCTGGGTGAATCCTCTTGCACTTCCTGTTGGGGAGGAGTTAATATCCCATAAGTAATGGATGATCCGTGGACTGGATACACTTAACAAGAGAAATGCAGGTTTTGCCATTTTAGCGCGTAGAGTGTTATGGCTTAAATCTTGGTCTGCTGATGTGTCATCAAAATCTAAGCTTTTAGCTATTCCGTTTAAAGGTAAAACCCTATTTGGGCCTGAATTGAAGGAAATCATTGCTGACATTACTGGAGGTAAAGGTCATGCCCTGCCTCAGGATAATCAGAAAATCAAGGGTTTATAGTGTATAAGGCGCTGGACTTAAAACGCTTTTTTGCCTCCCGAAATACTGTCCTCCTACTGGACAGAGAAAATGTAAATAAAACAGAGAAGGGTTTTCGGGGGCGCTCAGTAAGCTCAAAACGTTAGAGATATGGGTATGATCACATTAATAATGGGGACCTTAATAAGGGTGTTCTCAAATAATTATATATGTATATAATTATATATATTTGGACTCTTTTCCTTTTTGGTAAAAAATTATTGAAGGATAAATCACTCTTTTTTTATCTTTTATTGAAAAATACACCTTTATGTATTTATTCGTGTTTATTATAAATTTGCATAATGGTTGTTATGTTCTTTATTAGTTTTGAATATATGAAACATTAAATGTGAATTCTAATGTTTATAAATTTTATCTGTACCCAAATAAATATAATGCCACATTGAAACACTTTCGGACTCTCAGTTTAAAGCCTCTATATTTGTGATATGATTAAACCAGGTACGTTTTTTTTTTTTTACTAATATATAGTGAAGAGAACTTGAAAATATATGCCAATTTTATAAAAAAAACTTTTATTTATTAAAAAACATTACATAAAAATCATAAAATACAAAATTATACAATTAGCAGATTTTTCACTGAAATCTATTGTGACAAATTTGTTCCTTTAAAAACAAAAAATTAAACTTTCTTCTAAGAAAACCTTTGATATGCGTAGATATTTAAAATAAATTACTAAGCTTATAACTTTATGCAAGTGTTTTCAATATACTTCTGCTTTAAGAAAATGGCTTCTGTGTTTTCTTACTGGACTGATAAGTAAAGGATGGTCTAACGTTACCACCTTTAATTAACCAAAAAAAAAGTATTATTTTTAAAGAGAAAGCTGTATAGTCTCTTTTAGCAAATGGTAATTTTGTTGCAATGCCCCTTATTTTGACATATGTAACTTTGCGTGTTATTTTAGAAATGGAAAGTCTCTCCAAATGTAACGATTACACAAAAGTCTCTCCTAATGCATATTTCTCCTTGACAATAAACTTTAGTAGTGGCCAACTACTGAATGCTTAAGTTGCCTTTTAGGACTTGCCTTAGGGAGGGTTTTTTTAAAAAGATCTTTATATGATTAGTACCTTTGGTAGACTTTGTAGCAATCCTGTCATGCAGGTAGTCTTACCCTTCCTTCGAGTAATCTTCCCTCAGGAGTTGATGTTTGTCGGTAACAGTCAGAATTATTCCAGGTGGATGTTTTCAGACTTGCGCAAGCCTCTTATCCCTTAGACCAAATTATTCTTCCTGCTCTTTAGTACAGAGTGTACGCAGGGGAACAAGTGTCTTTACTTTTTGATTTCAGGTGTTTGTTTTTCACGGCAATCCTTTTCTTTCAGGAAAAAACCTTTAGCTGCTATGATTTTTTTCCACAGCGTCAAACCACCTTGTATTGCTCCAAACACAGTTTTCTCCAAACACAGCTTCAACCGGTTTCACCCTAATTGCGGGCTTTCTCAAAGCCTCAGGATAAGACTGTTAAGATGAGGGCTAAACAAAATAATTTTCGTTCCTTTCGAAACTTTAAAGGAGGACCCTCTACTTCCTCTTCCGCCACAAAGCAGGAGGGGAATTTTGCTCAATCCAAGTCAGTCTGGAGACCTAACCAGGCCTCGAATTAAGGTAAACAAGCCAAGAAGCCCGCTGCTGCTACCAAGACAGCATGAAGGGGCAGCCCCCTATCCGGGATCGGATTTAGTAGGGGGCAGACTTTCTCTCTTCGCTCAGGCTTGGGCAAGGGATGTTTAGGATCCCTGGGCATTAGAAATTGTGACCCAGGGGTATCAGCTGGAATTCAAGGATTTTCTCCCAAGAGGGAGATTTCATCTTTCACGTTTGTCTGTAGACCAGACAAAAAGAGAGGCGTTCTTACGCTGTGTAAAAGACCTCTATACCATGGGGGTAATTTGTCCAGTTCCAAAACTAGAACAGGGGGGGTTTTACTCAAATCTGTTCGTGGTTCCCAAAAAAGAGGGAACTTTCAGACCGATTTTAGATCTAAAGTGCTTAAACAAATTTCTCAAAGTCCCATCGTTCAAGATGGAGACTATACGAAAAATTTTACCAATGATCCAGGAGGGTCAATATATGACCACCGTGGACCTGAAGGATGCGTATCTTCACATTCCTATCCACAAGGATCATCATCAGTTTCTAAGGTTCGCCTTTCTGGACGAACACTATCAGTTTGTGGCCCTCCCCTTCGGGTTGGCAATAGCTCCCAGAATCTTCACAAAGGTGCTAGGGTCCCTTCTGGCATTTCTCAGGCCGCGGGGCATAGCAGTGGCACCTTATCTAGACGATATTTTGATTCAGGCGTCAACTTATCATCTGACCAAATCTCACACGGACATCGTGTTGGCATTTCTAAGAACTCGCAGTTGGAAAGTGAATATAGAAAAGAGTTCACTAGTTCCACTAACAGGAGTTCCATTCTTGGGAACTCTGATAGACTCGGTAGACATGAAAATATTTCTGACATAGGTCAGAAAGTCAAAGATTCTAAATACTTGCCAAGCGCTTCAGTCCATTCCTCGGCCATCAGTGGCTCAGTGTATGGAAGTCATTGGATTAAAGGTAGCGGCAATTGACATCGTTCCATTTGCACGCTTTCATCTCAGACCACTGCAGCTGTGCATGCTCAGACAGTGGAATGGGGATTATGCGAATTTATCTCCTCAGATAGATCTGGATCAAGAGACCAGAGACTCTCTTCTTTGGTGGTTGTCACAGGATCATCTGTCCCAGGGAATGTTCTTCCGCAGGCCAGCATGGGTAATAGTGACGACTGATGCCAGCCTCTTGGGCTGGGGTGCAGTCTGGAATTCCCTGAAGGCTCAGGGTGTTTGGGCTCAGGAGGAGTCTCTCCTACCAATCAATATTCTGGAACTGAGAGCAATATTCAACGCGCTTCAGGCGTGGCCTCAGTTGGCTTTGGCCAAATTCATAAGATTCCAGTCAGACAATATCACGACAGTATCAAGGGGGAACAAGGAGTTCTCTAGCGATGATAGAGGTTTCAAAGATAATCCGATGGGCGGAGGCTCACTCTTGCCATCTATCAGCAATCTATATCCCAGGAGTAGAGAACTGGGAAGCGGATTTTCTAAGTTGTCAGACTTTTCATCCGGGGGAGTGGGAACTCCATCCGGAGGTGTTTGCATCATTGATTCGTCAATGGGGCACACCGGAATTGGATCTGATGGCATCTCATCAGAATGCCAAACTTCCTCGTTACAGGTCCAGGTCAAGGGATCCCCAAGCTGTACTGATAGATGCTCTAGCAATACCTTGGCCGTTCAACCTGGCTTATGTGTTTCCACCATTTCCTCTCCTGCCTCGTGTGATTGCAAGAATCAAACAGGAGAGAGCTTCTGTAATCCTAATTGCGCCTGCATGGCCACGCAGGACTTGGTATGCGGATCTAGTGCACATGTCCTCTCTGCCACTGTGGAAACTTCCGTTGAGACAGGACCTTCTCATTCAAGGTCCGTTCCAACATCCAAATCTAAATTCTCTGCAGCTGACTGCCTGGAGATTGAACGCTTGATCTTATCTAAGCGGGGATTCTCTGAGTCGGTCATTGATACTTTGATTCAGGCTCGCAAGCCTGTCACTATAAAAATTTACCATAAGATATGGCGTAAATATCTTTATTGGTGTGAATCCAAGGGCTACTCATGGAGTAGGGTTAGGATTCCTAGGATTTTGTCCTTTCTCCAAGAAGTATGGAGAAGGGGTTATCAGCTAGTTCCTTAAAGGGACAAATTTCTGCTTTGTCAATTCTACTACATAAGCGTCTGGCGGATATCCCAGACGTTCAGTCTTTTTGTCAGGCTTTAATCAGAATCAAGCCTGTATTTAAACCTATTGCTCCGCCATGGAGTTTGAATTTAGTTTTTAATGTTCTTCAAGGGGTTCCGTTTGAACCCATGCATTCCATAGATATTAAGCTTTTATCTTGGAAAGTTTTGTTTTTAGTTGCTATCTCTTCTGCTCGAAGAGTTTCTGAGCTTTCTGCGTTACAATGTGATTCGCCTTATCTTATATTCCATTCTGATAAGGTGGTTTTGCGTACCAAACCTGGATTCCTTCCTAAGGTTGTTTCAAATAAGAATATTAATCAGGAAATTGTTGTTCCTTCTTTGTGTCCTAATCCTCCTTCTAAGAAGGAGTGTCTGTTACATAACTTGGATGTGGTTTGTGCCTTGAAGTTTTACTTACAAGCGACCAAGGATTTCCGTCAAACATCTTCTCTATTCGTTGTTTATTCTGGAAAGCGTAGGGGTCAAAAAGCTACGGCTACCTCTCTTTCTTTTTGGCTGAAAAGCATCATCCGCCTGGCATATGAGACTGCTGGACAGCAGCCTCCTGAAAGGATTACGGCTTATTCTACTAGAGCTGTGGCTTCCACATGGGCTTTTAAAAACAATGTTTCTGTTGAAAGATTTGTAAGGCTGCGACTTGGTCATCCCTTCATACTTTTTCAAAATTTTACAAATTTGATACTTTTGCTTCTTCTGAGGCTGTTTTTGGGAGAAAAGTTCTTCAAGCAGTGGTGCCTTCCATTTAGGTATCTGTCTTGTCCCTCCCGTTCATCCGTGTCCTTTTGCTTTGGTATTGTATCCCACAAGTAAGGATGAATCCGTGGACTCGTCGTATCTAGTAGAAGAAAAGGAAATTTATGCTTACCTGATAAATTGATTTCTTCTACGATACAACAAGTCCACGGCCCTCCCTGTCTTTTTAGACAGATTATACTTTTAAAAAACTTCAGTCACCTCTGCACCTTTTAGCTTTTCTCTTCCTATACCTTCGGTCGAATGACTGGGGGTGGAGAGATGGGAGGAGCTATATATACAGCTCTGCTGTGGTGCTCTTTGCCACTTCCTGTTAGCAGGAGGATAATATCCCACAAGTAAGGATGAATCAGTGGACTCGTCGTATCGTAGAAGAAATCAATTTATCAGGTAAGCATAAATTTCCTTTTTAAAAGATACTGTCTCTAAAGTTAAATTAGAAATTGACAATTTAAAGTACAATAAGTTTGATAGAGACAAGCAGAATTACACACAGCACAATGTGTATAGATGGCCCACATTTGAACCTAGGAATAACTTTAGAAGAGGTAGGGTGGGCAGACAAAGGTCTAGATCACCCCATTCCAAACAGGTGTCATTTTAAAATACAGACATTGACTCAACTGAGAAGTGTGCTCCTCCTACTCATGATACCAACACTGTATCTATGCCTGTATCTGACACTGACATTACAACTAAGTCAGATAGTTCACATAGGCCTATTCTAAAAACCATGAATCAGGAGTTAGCTCTGCAGAGGCCCATCAAGCTGAATTATTATATTTGGGAGCCCCTTCCCCTCAATTGAGCACACTTTCAACTGCCCCCACAATAGATTTAGGGGTTATGGGTAGCATATCTACCACCCCCCCTTCAAGAACAAGGAACACAGAAGGATTTTCACAGGGGGGCAATCAGAAAAGGAGGAGGCCAAACAAGAGGCGGGGAAAGAGGAAGAGCAGGGCACTAAACTCTCAGATCTTTACGCACTCACAAGTACAACACCTAAATGTAGTAAACTTATCCTCTGACCAACTTACTGATATTGAGACACAAGTACTGGGATATGGTCTGGGGTTTGTCCCTTCAACTAAATTTAATATATTTGACACCATTTACATTGCTAAAGACACTTTCACTCTTTTTAAACTTGAATCTAGATATGGTATAGACTGTTAAAACCGCTCATGTTGGTTTTTCACCAAAATCGATCTTCTACCCTACTAAATCTCGGGGGACTTGTTTGGAACTATTTCATAGTTGGGTAGAACAGGATTTAATATCACTCTCAGAGAAAACCACTATTACCCCCTCTAATCTTACAAAAACTGAAAAGGATGCCATTCAATTTTTGCTCAAAAAGGATCATTTGGTTATAAGACAGGCCGATAAGCTCTATAGTCATAATGAATAAAACTGACTATATTACTGAAGCACAAACACACTCCAAAAAGAGTAGCAGCAAACAATTGTGTTTATTGGGTACAACACAGCATTAACAGCAACGTTTCGGTATTGCTACCTTATTCATGAGTAAGGTAGCAATACCGAAACGTTGCTGTTAATGCTGTGTTGTACCCAATAAACACAATTGTTTGCTGCTACTCTTTTTGGAGTGTGTTTGGATATTACTTTAGAGACTGGAGTGGGTCTCTTGGGTAGCTGGCACAAGGACCGTTGTGTGCTGAGTCAATTGACTTTGTATTTTGTATATTACTGAAGCACTCAGACAGTAAAATGATAATCAGGCCTTTGTCGCATTACTAAATGACCCAACCCTTAAATATCAGAAAGAGTTACGTAATGTATTAGATGAAGCAGTGTATCTCAATATTATTGACCAGTCTACTTTTGAGTATCTTTTTATACAGTCTCCAGTAGTGCCAATTTTTCATTTATTTCCAAAAGTCCATACATCACTCACTAATGCCACTGGTAGACCTATAGTGGCAGGTATTGACTTGATATTTGAGAACTTATCCAATTAGATTGATTCATTTATAAAACCATTCGTTAAATTACTTCCATCTTACCTGTGTGATACTAAATATCTTCTCTCCTTTATTGAAAACATCACTTGGACCATAAATATGTCATGGCTGACAGTAAATGTAACAAGTCTGTATACATCTATCACCCATATGTTAGGGATTGATGCCATCAGGTTTTTCCTCAGCAAGTTCTCTAACTATTCTCCGGAGCTTTTAGAATTAATTTTATATGCTTTAGAATTTTTGCTTACACATAATTATTTTGAAATTAATGGATCTTTCTTTCTGCAGAGATGTGGGACAGCTATGGGGGTGAAGTTCACCCCCTCCTATGCCAACCTCTTTATGGGGTGATGGGAGCTGTACCAAATTTGCAGAGGAAAATCCATTTAAACAGTATATCTCAATGTACAAGCGGTATATTGAGGATTTGATTTTTGTTTGGATTAGATCAGAGGAACAATGCATTTCTTTTGTTTACTATCTTAATAGCAGTGATTTTGGTCTGAGATTTACTTATTCTTTTCACACAAAAAAGTATGCCTTATCTGGATTTAGTGCTTTGTGGAGATGAGGAAAGTCATAGAGTTATTGCTACTTTATATAGGAAAATAATTTCGCCAAATACACTCCTACATGCTAGGAGTTTTCACCCCAAGCACTGCAGATTCGTCATAGTGAAAGGTCAATTTTTGTGTATTAAACGCAATTGCACTGAAGATTCAATATTTTTACAAGAAAGTGAGGACCTTAAATCACGATTGGCTCAACGTGGATATCCAAGTCACATTATTGACAAAGCTTTTTGCCAGGTTAAGGAGATGAATAGATTGGACTTGCTGGGGGAGGGCCTTAAACATAAGAAACCAATAACCAAACCAGTATTTGTTATCACATAGTCATCACAATATCAACAAATTTGCAACATTGTAAAAAGACACTTTTCTATTCTGTTAGGAGATAAAATATAGCATAAAGTTGCTTAAGGTGGGTGCAAATTTGTAAGTAAGAAGAATAAATCTTTTGGTAACATTTTGGCTCCTAGTAGGATCAAAGATCAGAAAACTGATAGATCGACCCTATCTAGTTGGCTCCAATGGGAAGGTCACTATAGGTGCGGAAGCCGCACATGCAAGGCTTGTGAGCATACTGTGGTTAGCAACATGTTTCAGTCTACAACCACACAAAAGGTATGTAGTATATATTCATGTACTAACTGTAGATCAATGTTTATTGTATACTAGGCATGGTGTCAACAATGCAATTTACAGTATGTAGGGTGTTCTACCCGTCAAGCACGAGAGAGAATACGAGACATTAGCCACACATTTCATCTCACAACACTTTGGAGATACAAAAAGCTTCAAATGGTGCATTCTGGAACAGATTAAACGTCCATCTAGAGGTGGTGATATGGAAGCTTTGCTAAAAAAGTGAGAAGCTTTTTGGATTTTTACCTTACGCACCCGGGTACCCCAGAGCTTTAACATTGATGGAGACATAATTCATTTTTGGTAAAATGTGATATATAGTTAGTCTCTGTCTGTATATTTAAATACGTAAGTCTTGCTTACCCATAATCTAGTCTGCTGAGTATATGAGTAGGTACAACATGTATACAACAATTTGGTATATGCAATGATGATTAAAATTAAATCTATGAATAACAATACTATATACATATATCCTGAGATAGAGAAATTAAAGAGTTTAGTATATGTTATGATGTTTACAACAGTATTAAGTGAATGATAGTTTTGTTATATGAACCTAGAGATAGAGATTGAATAGTCTATGTCATTTAGTAGCCAATTAAGAAGTTATGATGTTACTTTAAGAAGGGGGAGATTTGTCACTGTTGCTGTGTGTGTAATTTCTTAGGCTATAAATGTCTTATTGTGTATATGGAATACTAGGGTCTATGAGTAAGGCAGTTTATAGCCGAAACGAGTAAGACCTAGCTCTTCCATTTTACTGACTTTTTTTTATGGCTGCTCACCTGAATAAAGTGCACTGCTATTCATACATCCGTGCCTCTGTGCTATTTATACATCCGTGCATTTGTGTTTTTCAGGGATGCATACAACCTACACTAACCTTTCCTAATACCAGTTCCTCTCCTCCATTGCTATCCGCCATGAACCCCCTTAGCATGTAAGCCTAAGAGCCCAGATCACCTTTACAAGAGCTGTCTACAACAGTGCGACTCTAGACAGGGCCCTCTACCCATTTGATCCCTATAACTTCTACCTTGTATACCGCCTATGTTTATAGCGCTGCGGAATATGTTGGTGCTCTACAAATAACCGATAATAATAATAATAATAATAATAATAATAAAATCAAACAAAAAAACTTTGTGCTTTTATTTTTTATTTTACTTGTATTTCCTGTAAATTGTTTTTGTTCACTGTAGCCAGAGATTGCATTCTGCAAAGTTCATTATCCAAACCACAGCTTTAAATATTTTAAACCAGTTATTTTACACGCAGAACCAGGAAATATCATAAATAATCATATTTCTGTTACTTCAAATGATGAAAGCATCATACCATTAAAAAACAAAAAACAAAACTTAGTTTAGGGTTTCCATACTGTCTCAATAGTTTCATTCTAGGTAGGGCAATAAAACCTATTTTCCTTTAGATGTGCACTAACCAGTGTGTTAACATTTCTTCAAGGAGGCCAAAACTGAATCCTGAATAGATTTCTAAATTCACCACCTTTAAACTCATCATATTCATAGAAATCAACAGGAGGCCAAAACGACATCTGGCAGAGCTAACAATAGACGAATTATAGTTTGTGAATATAAATAACCTACACCAGTTTACCATTTTAATTTGTTGATTCTGCTGACTACTGTTCTAATCATTAATGTGCTGGTGGCGTTGGTTTTGCTATCATATTGAGACATTGGGCAAGAGAACCAGTAATGGGAGAGTGCCGTTGAACAGAAAAAGCTATCCTAACTATAAAAAAATAGCATAAATAATATGAGCAGTGAAACAGAAAGGAAATACAATATAAATGTGCACCTCTAGTGTGTATAGGTTGCATTGCTCTTGTTTTAGGATGAGGATTATGTTTTCTGTTTATTTTGCCGTCGCATTTCCCTTTTTTCATCCCTTCAGAGTCCATCATCTAATCAGCGGCCGTTCTGTTCAATTTAACACAAATGCGATCAGACTTTTTGTTAACTTAGAACAAAAATGAACTGTTCAAAAGATGCAACAAGGCTATTTCCTTCATGGAAAATCTAATGGGGGGGCCTTTAATGTTCATTTGAAAACAAAAGAATTTGGAGGGAACCTTAAAATGTGCAGTCAGTATAGAAATACAACCTTTAAGATAATGCTGGAAAAAAAAATGTTATATAAAAAACTTGGCCACTAATAAATTGATTAATACATTTTCTGATGTCTTGTTGCTCATAAAAGGATATGAACATTTCTTGCATTTGTGTATGTCTGATGAAACCGCTAGATACAGCTGAGAATCGAGTTGCAGTTCTTAATACATTTTACTGAACTCAATTCACTCCTGTGTTTGCTTTTGGTGTGCGCTCTCCATTCCTTGAGGCAGAGCACATTGGCCCGAGATTTAGTCAGCTGATAACTGTTTGATATCAGCCTGTCACTAGTGCTCACCTGAATGTGAGTAATTCATTTTGGATCATTTTATTCTTTAATTGTGTTGCAATGTTACACTATGTGGTGCAATCCCCTCCACATTGTTTTATTTGTCTTTTGTCCCACATTCCATAGAGAGGACAAAAAGTAAAATCTGTAAACTATGTTCTCAAAATGCTGCAAATTGTCTATACTGCAAATTTGATTTGCAGCATTTGCAGGTTACATAATTTGTTTTTTGGCCTCTCTAGAGAGCGTGGAACAATGTACAATTTTAGTGGTGCGCTAACTTGTGTGTGCAAGAAATGTTTTTTTGGCTTCTTGCGCGCAATGGAAATAGTGTTCATATTACAAGTTGAAAGTAAATGTGATCGCAAGAGTGCAATTGTGATTTACACTCATCGTGTTACCACTACTGACAACGTAAAGGGTAGTGCGTTATTAAAACGTTACGCCAAACACAACATAAATGTATTTAAATTACAGTTACACTCATATAAGTTCCTTCTTGTGAAAGTGCTACACAATAAGATCTGCATTTGCACAGATTTGCTCCAAAAAGAGCCTAATGCAAGCGTTTCACATTCATATCATATATATAAAAACAATGTTTTTTTTTACTGAAATTACACTGTATGCTTAGTTTAGGGACCTCTGGAGTGGGCTTACTGGAAAAATGTTTGATCCTGCAAGAAACAATAACATCAACAACCTAGATATATCATAAATAATCATAGTATTCTTATTATAACATTGTTGCATTACATAATGGTTGTACCACATATGATGTTACATATGCCATTGTATATGTGTTTGTATTTTGTTACTGTTTAATGCATAGAGTATTTACATATAGGTTTAATGTTTTGTACTTCACAATAGATGTATAATGTTTTAACATATTGTACATTTGTGTTTGCTCCTGATAAGGTGAACATGATTGATTTGTCTTCTTTAATAGCAAATCTCACAGGTACCCTTTTTTCTCTTTTAAAAAAGACATAAAACAAATTCTCTTTATATATGCATAGATAGTATATATCAGTAATTATCCCATTCCCTTCAGAATTTCAGACAAAAACTTGCACGAAGAAAATTTAGCATTTTTCTTATCACTCCATTTAAATATACATAGAGCCTTTTTTATTTACCTATCAGAACTGTATATTTATTTTAAGTAGATAACCCGAGGTGTTGATCTAGGCTGATTTTGGTATATTTAAATGCTATTAAAAAAATTGTTAACTTTTTCACAAACTTTGGAATTATTTACACAGAACTACTGCAGTCATAAGACAAATAGTTGTAAAGGTTCTCTGGGGCCCTTTTTTGTTCAGAAATAGCAGACATGCATAGCTTCAATTAGCTTTTATGTAATTAGAAGGCCACTAATTGTAACAGCACACTACGTTATGACATTCCCGGCAGTGAACTAGTTAATTAGTTAGCTGGAAGGGGAATAGTATTTTAATGCAGGGATTATACTCCCACCGGGCATTTCTCACCTCCCTGATCCCTCCCAAACAACTCTTCCCCACACTCCTGCACTTCTGACCACCATCTTAGGTACTGGCAGACAGTCTGACAGTATTAAAGGGACAGTCTAGTCAAAATTAAACTTTCCTGATTCAGATAGGCCATGCAATCTTAAACAACTTTTTAAACTTACTTTTATCATTAAATTTGCTTTGCTCTCTTGGTATCCTTTTTTTTCCCCAATATATTTTTATTGAGGATATCCAGTTCAAATATCTCAAAATATATAGATCAACTCATATATTTAATTATATGACAGATTGAATATATGTGTCTATATGGAATTACAAGATCAATCATATTACAGTGTAACCATAAATAATAAGAAGTAATAATAGAAGTCATAAATACTAAATTATATATTGGGTTAGGCTTACTTAAATGGAGTTAAATATAATCTCTAGTTAGCATTTAATACCTACAGCATCCTTATTTTTATTTATAGTTGAGAGTTAGATTGCCCTCCTCAAACTAAAGAGGCCACTCTTGGGTCTCTATATACTAGAAGATGTCTTTTTGAAAGGAAGAGAGCAAAACTATTGACTATGTAATAATACTATCCTGTTAATAAACAGACAGACAATCAATACAATACGCTTTTCCAAATTGACATACAATCAAATGTGGAAATGACACAAAATTGTTCAAAAGAAAATACATAATGCCACCGTACAAAAAAAATGTCTAAATTAGTTAGCGCTGCGGAATCTGTTGGCGCTCTACAAATAACCGATAATAATAATAATAATAAATGTATAAATGTCTCGCGGTGGAATGGTCTGTACAGAAAGGGTAATAAGCATTTAACACAGAACTATAGGGGAGAAGCGAATATTGTTGTGAAATTAACATAAAACATCTAAAATAATGATTTAGGGAAATAGGCCACGGGACACATTTTCCCATGTTTACCAAAGTAAACAATATTGGGGGGGCGGAGTTAGCGGTATAGAGTTAAGAATAGTTTAGAATAACAAAAAAGTGACAACACAGGACATATTCAATTGCTTAATAGTAATATTATCCTTCAAAATATTTGCTAATACAGAATTAGTCCCCTAAATGAAAATCAATGGCCACTTTTGGACCCATTCACGTCTATGTTGGTATAGTAGGGGTATTAAAATGTATATAATAGGAACATCTTTATCTCCAGTATATATCCAAACACAATGTTCAGAGATTTCCCTCAAGAAAGAAAGAAATTAGCTTCTTGAGCCTAAGGGTCCGAATTATCAAGCTCCGAATGGAGCTTGATGCCCCCGTTTCTGAAACAGTAGTTATGAAGTAGCAGTCTAAAGACCGCTGCTCTATAACTTGTCCACTGCCTCTGAGGCTACGGTCTTCAATCCGCACAATCCTATACGATCGGGCTGATTGACACCCCCTGCTAGCGGTCAATTGGCCGCAAATCTGCAGGGGGTGGTATTGCACAAGCAGTTCACCAGAACTGCTTGTGCAATGATAAATGCCGACAGTGTATGCTGTCGGCATTTAACGATGTGCGGCAGACATGATACGCTACATCGTATCATGTCTGCTCGCACATTAATAAATCGGCCCCTATGTACTTCGGAGCTATGCAGAGAAAAATATTAAGGGGAGAATATAAAGATGAAAAAGGAAACGTATTGTTCCATGGGATAAGAAAACATAATGGAACTTATGTACTATTGTAGAAAGGGAAGATGTAATATAAGCTAATATTGAGCTATCAGGTACAATCATAAGTTATTTACTAAGTGTGTGGTAACACCAATTCTGGTACCTTGTATCTAAGCCTCTGCAGACTGCCCCCTTATCTCAGTGCTTTGGACAGACATGCAATTTAGCCTATCAGTGCAGACTCCTAGATAACTCCACGGGAGTGAGCACAATGTTATCTATATGACACACATTAACTAGTACTGTCTAACTGTGAAAAACTTTCAAAATACTTTGAGCTAAGAGGCGGTTTTTAACGGATTTAGAAATCAGTTTGAGCCTAGCTAGGTTTAGCTTTTAAAAAATACCACCAAGGGAACAAAGCAAATGTGATGATAAAGGTCAATTGGAAAGTTCAAAGTTGTTTAAAATGACATGCCCTATCTGAATCATGAAAGTTTTATTTTGACTAGACTGTCCCTTTAAGAATAGGAGACAACTAAAGCTGCTCTAACAGAATGTCTACAAACAAGATTCCCTAATCTAGTAAATATAAAGTTTATGAGAATGGGCTAAGAACAGTTCAATAAACAAGCACCCAGCTTGCTGGCTATAACTATCGGTACCTGTCCCATAGACCTGTTATATGTGGGTAAGAAGTAATTAAAGGCTAGCAGACATCTAATAAATCTCATAATACATTGAGCCTACTCTCAAACTTGCATAGATTGAGAACGCTTGTTGGCTATTATATATATATGCGTTGCTGTCCCAGTCGCAGACAGCTCAGCTACCCTGTCATACTAGAATTGGGTCACACAACTGAAGCATACTATCTTTAGGGAAATTCAATTCTGCTTTAAGATGTATTAATAATAGATATACCAGGCGCTAAACAGAGCTAAGAGCTTCCCTTATGATATTATTCACTTCATCCTTATAATCCATGGAGAACATTATGATCTTTTACTTATATTTACTGTTAAAAAGTGACTGGGCATGAAATTAAAGTGAGCAGTAAAAAAATTTCAGACAAATTTCAAAATTGAGTTAGATTTGCCGTTCCCTGGTTTAGCCAATCACAGACATATACACTGAAGCCTTGCACAAGCTCAGTAGGAGATGGTGCCTCAGAAAGTGTGCGTATATGGTCACATCATTTCACAGTCACATCTCAGATGAATGGGCTCATCTTGAATAAGAGGGATACCAGTTTATGCTTTTTTTCCAGTGTTATACTCTGATGGACAGCATTGTAATGTTAAAAACACATTTCTCATCAAATCACAATTTGTTTTCTTCAGTTGGAAATTGTTAATTATTATGTTTCTTGATTGAAGATCTTAAATAGCATAGAATATAATTTCCTATTGTTGCTGAACTTTTCATTGTCATATTTTAAAGTAGGAATATTAACACTAAGATAATGATAACAACATACAGATTATATTAGAAAAAATATTGAATTTATTTTGTAAAAAAGTGTCCTGTATTTTCACACCAGGTTCTAAATTCACAAATAATGTAACCTCCAGTGAACACGGAGGAGATTTAGGGCCCAATGATCTAAAGCACTTTGGTCTGGATTGATTATCTAAGAAATCTCATTAGTTCGACAAGGTCCCATAAATCATTTAAAAAAGGCACATTTTAGCTTAAAGGGACAGTTTACTCAAAAGTTGTCTCCCCTTTCATTTATTCCCAATGATCCACTTTACCTGCTGGAGTGTATTCAATTGTTTACAAGTGTTTCCATTACCCTTATAATGGCATTAGAAATAGTTGATTTAGCCTGTTGTATCCCCACCCATCCTGAAAGTTTTTGGCCTTAAGGCTAAGCTGTGTAAACACAGCCAGTAGAAGAAATTACACTACCAGTGGGGTATAGATGAGATAAGGTAATAAAATGTTAATTTTCCATTCTTCTCTCCAAGTATTAGTAATTGGTTTATGGACAGATATAAGATAAAGAAGTATGTATGTGTACACAATGTGATAAAGTAATGAGATCTGATTATACCTACAGGCTCAACCCATTTTAGTAGGTTGTGGCTTCAAAACACTTAGACCTAGATTTGGAGTTTGGCGTTAGCCGTGAAAACCAGCGTTAGAGGCTCCTAACGCTGGTTTTAGGCTACCGCCGGTATTTGGAGTCACTCAAAATAGGGTCTAACGCTCACTTTTCAGCCGCGACTTTGCGTATCCTATCTTTTCAATGGGATTTTTCTAACTCCGGTATTTAGAGTCGTTTCTGAAGTAAGCATTAGACATCTAACGACAAAACTCCAGCCGCAGGAAAAAAGTCAGTAGTTAAGAGCTTTCTGGGCTAACGCCGGTTTCTATCGGAACAGCCAATAGAATGCAAGCTCAATCTGATTGGCTGATTGGATCAGCCAATCGGATTGAACTTGAGTCTGATTGGCTGATTCCATCAGCCAATCAGAATATTCCTACCTTAATTCCGATTGGCTGATAGAATCCTATCAGCCAATCGGAATTCGAGGGACGCCATCTTGGATGACGTCCCTTAAAGGAACCGTCATTCGGCTAGTAGGCGTCGGGAGAAGAGGATGTTCCGCGTCGGAGGTCTGCAAGATGGATCCGGAAGAAAGAAGATTGAAGATGCAGTTGATAGAAGACTTCATCCGGATCATGGACCTCTTCAGCTCCCGCTTGGATGAAGACTTCATCCGGATCATGGACCTCTTCAGCTCCCGCTTGGATGAAGACTTCATCCGGATCATGGACCTCTTCAGCTCCCGCTTGGATAAAGACTTCAGCCGGATCATGGACCTCTTCAGCCCCCCGCTTGGGCTTGGATCAGGACATCAGAGGAGCTCTTCAGGACGGATCGGTGAACCTGGCAGGGTGAAGATAAGGTAGGAAGATCTTCAGGGGCTTAGTGTTAGGTTTATTTAAGGGGGGTTTGGGTTAGATTAGGGGTATGTGGGTGGTGGGTTGTAATGTTGGGGGGGGTATTGTATGTTTTTTTTTTACAGGCAAAAGAGCTGAAAAAGGGCCCTGTTCAGGGCTGGTAAGGTTAAAGAGCTTTGAACTTTAGTAATTTAGAATAGGGTAGGGCATTTTTTTATTTTGGGGGGCTTTGTTATTTTATTAGGGGGCTTAGAGTAGGTGTAATTAGTTTAAAATTGTAATATTTTTCTTATGTTTGTAAATATTTTTTTATTTTTTGTAACTTTAGCTAGTTTATTTAATTGTATTTATTTGTAGGAATTGTATTTAATGAATTTATTGATAGTGTAGTGTTAGGTTAATTGTAGGTAATTGTAGGTAGTTTATTTAATTAATTTATTGATAGTGTAGTGTTAGGTTTAATTGTAACTTAGGTTAGTATTTATTTTACAGGTAATTTTGTAATTATTTTAACTATTTTAGCTATTAAATAGTTCTTAACACATTAAAGGAAAAACTATTTTATAGTATATTACTGTTTATCTTGCTATGCAGTTTAGATATGAAGAAGAGATCTACATTAGAATACAATGCTCAAAAACAAAGTGTGAAGGTTTTGTGAAATGTCTCTCCAATGCTGATACATTTTTGATCATCAAGCTCCTAGTTTTAATGAACATAAAATAACTTAAAAAAATGACTACTTATTTGGGAGCTAGCTGAGCACATTAAATAAGCCAATTAAAAGAGGCATATGTGTGCAGCCATGTATGTTCTGTCTGAATCATGAAGTGTTTCATGTCCCTTTTAAATTTATATCTTTTACAAAATTCCTCATATGTTAAAGGGATATGAAACCCAAATTTGTTCTTTCATGATTCAGATAGAGCATGCAATTTTAAGCAACTTTCTAATTTACTCCTATTATCAATTTTTCTTCGTTCACTTGGTATCTTTATTTGAAAAGGCCGAAATGTCAGCTGAGGAGCCGGACCATTTTTGGTTCAGCAACTTGGGTAGTGCTTGCTAATTGGTGGCTAAATAAAGCCACCAATCAGCAAGCACTACCCAGGGTACATATTTACATATATATATATATATATATATATATATATATATATATATATATATATATATACACACACACACACACATACATAATAAAATAACTCATGTTTTAGCATTACATTTATTCAGTTATCTAATTCTATATCTATACTAAAATTATTGTAATATATTAATCTATGCGTATTAAAGGTTACTTTTTAATTGAAAGTAAACTGTGCAAATAGATGTCTTTTCTCTCATCTCCTTCTTTTTTATTGATTGTTTATTTGACATTGTATACGTTGCATTTTAATTTATATCTGCAATTCAATTATCTTTTTGTGTTTTAAATAGAAACTTCCAAGCAAGTTTAGAAAGATTTATGCTGAATTTGAAAATTTAATGGTAAGTTTTCTTTTCATGAGTAAATGTAACATTCTAAATTTGGCCTTTATTTTTACATGATTGAAGTAATATATGCATGTATTGGTTAAAAGTTTAATTAACTTTAACTTGTATTAAACTATGTAATTAAACAACAACGTATACATCATTTAGCACATTGCTTCTGGTGTTTCCTGTCTGGGGGCTTGATATTCAAATCCTCGCCGCTCAGACAAGATAAGTCTCGTCAGCCCTTACATTTTTTTGCTAGGTAGTGTTCTTTATGTGAAACAGAGATTCCTACATTACAATACAACGTCTAAAAATCCTAAAGATTTTGCTGATTTCTATTCAGTGAGGTGTTGAATACCAGGCCCAGGATCTAAATATTAGAATAGGGCTATAGTCATTGATTTGAAAGTTATATGTTTTTTTTTATCTAGGGATGAGTATGAAGAGAATGTAAACGCATTAGTTAATAGGGTTGTAAAGTAGCAATAATAATGAGCTTTGTAATTTCTTACTATGATTTTCATTTCTTCCAGGATCCATCTCGAAACCACAGAGCTTACAGACTCACAATAGCCAAACTAGACCCTCCAATCATTCCGTTTACACCCTTACTTATCAAAGGTAATAAGCTCATTTAAAAATATTGCAGTTTTTTTTTGTGTTTTTAAAGATGGATGTAGCAAAAAAAAAAAAAAACTTTACCTAACTTCAGCCATAATTTTATGAGGCTGCTGCTTCTCATAATCTTTATTTTATCACTCACAAATCTCTATGGTACCAGCTACCCTGAATTTTCCTGAGAAACGTTTTTGAAAGTCTATTGTGATACCCAGCTGTCTTTAGGCCCGAGTCCCTTAAACCCTAGTCAAAAAGGATGATCTTCCTGGGGTCATTCTCAAGTAATAAATGACTCCAGACTGGTCATCAGAAGCCATGCTGAAATTTGGCCAAAATTTAAATGAGAGGACTCTAGAGTCATTCACTGGTTGTTCATGTTTGTGAAATAATCAGTAAGGTATTATGATCTGCTAATAATTCTGAAGTCATCAGCAATTTTTTTTTACCTTAGCTGATGACTTTACAAGCCTGATGAGGTCTGATTATGTGCAAATGACTTCTAAAGTGATGATCATCAAATGACTCCAGGATGGTCTCTTGGGAAGGGACAGTAAACACCTTGAGATATAAAATGCTTATTTATGCATAATGAAAAAGTTATGCATTTGAAAAAAAGAGTGCGAAGTACACATCAGACCGTTCTCTGACCGTTCCTCCTATGTGGGTGGGCTTTAATTAGTGTTTTGTTGTGCTTTGGATATATTGGTTATGGCATTAACTTTTTAATCAATTGTGATGGGGCAACTTGAGATGATAGTGAGTAGCCATCCCTTATGTTTCCGTGAGGGGAATTAATAGTCACCAATAGTTTTGGTATAGGGATCTTTTTTACTCGTGGTACAAGTACCAGTGATGATAGTTACCTATTGTGTGCTTGCCTGTAAATAGATCTGTGATTTGGATATTTATTTTTGACCATATTTATAGGTTTTGGCTAAAGAGGACTGGCCAGACTATGTGGTTTAAGGTGTTTTTAATTACATTAATTTTATTAATTTGCAATAACTGTTAAGTTTTTCTTTGCTTTTTTCTTCTTGCTGTTGACTTATGAATGGTTATGAAGTGTGATTGGGTGATGCTTCTTTTTTATTTTGGTTGGGTTTATACTTTTCTGGCATCCAGCACTGATCTCACTAGTACTCTTTATAGTACCTCTTCACTCTATTTTATCTTTGTACAGTATATTTCTCTAAATATGACTACTGACCCTGGTAGTCCCAGTGAATAGAGAGGTGCACCCATAGAAACAAAAATATATATAATCTCTTTAAAGGGAAATTAAACCCAACATTTTTCTTTCATGATTTAGATAGAGTATACAGTTTTAAACAACCTTCCAATTTACTTTTATTATCTAATTTGCTTCATTCTCTTGGTATCCTTTGTTGAAAAGAATATCTAGATAGGCTCAGGAGCATGGAGCTAGCTGCTGATTGGTGGCTGAACTTGTATGCCCATTTTCATTGTCTTACAAATGTGTTCTGCTGACTCCCAGGAGTGCATTGCTGCTTCTTCAATAAAAGATACCAAGAGAATAATGAAAAATTGATAACAGAAGTAAATTGGAAAGTTGTTTAACAATGTATAATATATCTGAATCATGAAAGAAAAATTGTGGGCTTCATTTCCCTTTAGGATAACATTTTCTGTTATTTTTTTTTTACAGATATGACTTTTACCCATGAGGGAAATAAGACATTTATCGACAATCTAGTGAACTTTGAGAAAATGGTATGTATCATACAGCTGGTAAGGGGTGCCTAGCCATAACAAAACATTTTCTATGTTCCTAAGGAAAAGACATTGTGATACAATAAGCCGTTGTAGCATGTGCCACATAAATAAAATAAACAGATTAAGCTAACTACAGCAATATAAACTATTTCTTCTAAGACGTTTGAACGATCCCATCTGTGAGCACATCTCATTTGTAATGCTAAATCACATTTTAAGTAAAGGCATTATGCAAATTAATTCTAATTGAACTTTTTTGACATCAAACATGGGGAAAGAATCAAGTCTTTAACCTATTTGGCTAATTAACTGAGCCAAAATAACATTTACTGAGATTTAGCGAGAGGTCCAATGTCACACATAGCTTTTTGCTGTAACACTTAGTGCTATTTGCATGTATATAGATTGTATTACTTTAAAAAATAAATCAAGATATACATTTTCATTGAATTTATTTAGATCATTTGAGATCTTTCACCTACTGTTAGAACCGCTGAGCAATTATAGTAACAGAGACCAAGAAAATGCTGCATTTACTACATTTAGCCTAACCTTTATTTCATGACAAAAATAATGCTGCTTAACAAAACCTTAGAATACTATTATTTGTATTTATGATATTTTTTAAATCTTATTTCACTCTGCTACTTTTATAGCTATTCAATGGGGCCGATTTATCAAGGGCCGAATGGCCCCTGATGCTTTCAGGCTCGCTGGGAACAGCAGTTATGAAGCAGCAGTCTTAGGGCCGCTGCTCCTAAACTGGTCCGCCTCTGAGGCTGTGGACATCAATCTGCCCAATCTCATATGATCCGGTTGATTGACACCCCCTGCTAGCGGCCGATTGGCCCTGAATCTGCACGGGTGGCATTGCACAAGCAGTTCACCAGAACTGCTTGTGCAATGATAAATGCAGACAGCGTATGCTGTCGTCATTTATCGATGTCTGGCGGACATGATCGCTACAGCGGATCATGTCGGCCAGACACTTGATAAATCGGCCCCCATGTACCTACTACTAATACAAATTTCAGCTTCTAATTTGTAATTATTAACACTTCTCTTCAAATATTCTGATTTGTTAAGGGGGTAGACATATAGTTAAGCAGCTGCAGCAGGAATATCTTGAACATGATATGTGATTGGTGGGTACATGAGTATACAGTCTAGTCCTGCTCCACAGTAGCAATGTGTTACAGGGGATAAGCACATAGTTAGAGACATGTCCATTTAATACGTGGGAACATGTTATCTCCACTCTACCTTTTGTCTTTAAATTAAGCTATTAGGTTTAGATTCTGATATCCTTTGTGCTTTTTAACTCATCTTTTATTTCTAAACATATACGCTGCAGAAACTTTAATATGGTCACAAATGAAGGCTTTACCCAGCACATATAGCACAAACTGCATGCAGCTAGCAGTGCATACCATCATAATATCACAATATATCCATAGTCATTTAGTGTGGTGATCTGCTCTCATTAAAGGGACAGTAAATTCAAAATTACACGTACATGGATTGGATAGAGCATGACATTTTAAATAACTTTCCAATTAACTTCTATTATCAGTTTTGCTTAGTTCTCTTGGTATCCTTTGGTAAAGAGTAATCATAGGTGAGCTCAAGAGCGTGCATGTGTCTTTAGCTATCTGGAAGCAGTGTTTGCAACATTGTTTATATTCATGTCATGTTATACGTAGTTGCAAACACTGCTTTTATAGACTGCTAAAGACACATACACACTCCTAAGATCCTATCAGCCTACATAGGTTTACTCATCCCCAAAAGATACCAAGAGAACAAAGCAAATTTGATAATAGAAGTAAATTGAGAAGTTGTTTAAAATTGCACACTTTAACTGAATCACAATTGTTTAATTTTGACTTTACTGTCACTTTAATATGATATATACAAATAATTTCAGTACCTATAGAGTAATGCAAGAACCGCTTAGGTTACATTTAGGATTCAAGATGGATGGCCAAAGCATATTATATCAGTATTGCAATAATAACCACTCAAAATGACAAAGGAAGAAATGTAATGGCCATGCAGATTCATTTACTTGAACACCAACACCAACCTCAAAATACATAGATGTTTGTTAAGCTGTTGTCTGACATAAATATGGTTATGACTTGTTAGCATTTTATTTATAGTTATATTTCCAGCAGACATTTAAAATGTTTTAAAAATAATTATAAAAAAACAAGAAGTAGCTAAAAGGAAGATGTGTGTTGCCACTGCCTGGCCATGAACAAAAACAGAAAGAATCTTAATAGCTAATCTACACATTGTAGACTGACATTGCGCTGATGTGTTGTATTGCAACAAGAAAAACATAAAAAAGCAAAGTGGAAATTTAATGGATTAATGAAGAGTATTTTTATTGTAAAAAACAACTAGCCTGATAAATCACAAATAAATAAATGTGACTTCTTAGGTTTGAAAAAAGATCCTTTTTATAATAAATGGATGTTCAGTGAAATGTGTAATTTCTTTATTGTTAACTGGACAATTGATTCATAGGGATTTACTTAGAATTTATGTTTTGACTCTTATTTATATTTTGTAGCTTTTTTCAGTCTAAGTGAATGAAAGTGCCTTTGAACCTCTATGACCTATGTCTTCAAAATCATATATATAATACAGTGTAATTAAAAATGTAAAGACTACGGGGTAGATTTATCATGCAGCGTACGCTGCTGTTTCCGCGTGATCCTTCAGGTTATAAGACCGCTGCTCCTTAACTCATAGACTGCAATCATCCCGATCAGATACAATTGGGATGATTGACACCCCCTGCTAGCGGCCGATTGGCCGTGAATATGCAGGGGGCAGGATTGCAAAAGCATTTCAGCAAATGCTGTCGGCATTTATCGATGTCACCCGACATTTGATAATTCTACCCCTATGTATGAGCATTGGGAAAATACCCCAAACTTAATATGTAGACAAACATATCATAAAAAATATACCATATATAGATATATATATACATATATATATAATATAGTTTTAACATCTACAATTTTCGAACTATACACATGTATATACATAGTACAGAGTTACAGGATCACCGATATTCGCGCTCGCCTGTGAATCCAGAGCAGGGGCGGAGATACGGCACAATGGAGAGTGGGCGGGGACACACCCCCTTGTTGCAGAAAGCGGATTGGCTGCTACTCCGGGCGGACCTGCTGAATATGCCCCAAACAGCAAATGCATAGAAGTATGTACACAGAGGAGTAGCGCTCGATCCACAAAAGTCCCAAATGAAAGTGAGGGATATTGAAGCAAACAGAAGTGAGACTCCAGGCAGATCTTAAATGAAAAACAGGACAAACATCAAAGTGTCATCCAAAAACAGGATATATAGACAAATATATGCACTTTTGAGCCCTTTTCTATTCAAATACCTTGAAACATAAAAAATAATTTTTAATCAATTTTAACATGTTAAAATGTGTTTTACTGTGTTTTAGATATAAATATCTTACATTCCAGTATCTGTATAGTATATCTATACCTGTATATATTCATATAGTTATATAGGTATAGATATATATTTTACAAAAAAATCATCAAATATATATAGAAATAAATATTTATAAATAAAAACAAAATGTATGCTTACCTGATAAATTTCTTTCTTTCCGGATATGGAAAGTCCACAACATCATTCCAATTACTAGTGGGAATATCACTCCTGGCCAGCAGGAAGAGACAAAGAGCACCACATCATAGCTGTTAAATTACACTCCCCTACCCATAATCCCCAGTCATTCGACCGAAGGAAAATGGAAAAAGGAATAACACAAAGGTGTAAAGGTGCATTAGGTTTAGTAAAAAATAACTGCCTTAATTAAGGGTGTGGTCGTGGACTCTCCATATCCGGAAAGAAAGACATTTATCAAGTAAGCATACATTTTGTTTTCTTTCCTAAGATATGGAGACATCACAACATCATTCAAATTACTAGTGGCAACCAATACCCAAGCTAGAGGACACATAATGAATAGGGAGGGAGAACAAGTCTGGCAGACCTACACAGAAGGCACCACCGCTTGAAGAACCTTTCTCCCAAAAGAGGCCTCAGCCGAGGCAAAAGTATAGAATTTGGAAAAAGTATGCAGAGAGGACCAAGTTGCAGCTTTGCAAATCTGTTCCACAGAAGATTCATTTTTGAAAGCTTAAAAAGAGGAGACAGCCCTAGTGGAATGAGCTGTAATTCTCTCAGGAAGCTGCTGACCAGCACTCTCATAAGCAAAAAGAATTATACTTCTCAACCAGAGGGAAAGAGGAGTAGCAGTAGCCTTCTGACCCTTACGCTTTCCTGAGAAGCAAACAGGGCAGAGGACTGGAGAAAAAACTTAGTAGCCTGTAGGTAGAATTTTAGAGCACACACAACATCAAGGTTGTGCAACAGGCGTTCCTTATGGGAAGGAGGATTCGGACAGAGAGAAGGAACAACAATTTCCTGATTAATATTTCTATCCGAAACCACCTTAGGGAGAAACTCCAATTTGGTATGCAGGACTGCCTTATCCGCATGAAAGATAAGGTAAGGGAATCACACTGCAAAGCTGAGAGTTCGCAAAATCTCAGAGCAGAAGAAATAGCAATAAGAAACAAAACCTTCCAAGATAACAACTTAATATCTATGGAATGCATTGGTTTGAACGGAGTCTGCTGCAAAACTTTAAGAACAAAGTTAAAGCTCCAAGGAGGAGCAACAGGTTTAAACACAGGCCTCATTCTGACCAGGGTCTGACAAGAAGATTGAACATCTGGCACATCCGCTAGATTCTTACATAAAAGAAAAGAATCTGACCTTTCAGAGACATGACTGACAACCCTTTCTCCAGACCTTCCTGGAGAAAAGACAAAATTCGAGGAATGCTGACCCTACTGCAAGAGTAGCCCTTGGATTCACACCAATATAGCTATTTACACCATACCTTATGGTAAATTTTTTTGAATAACAGGCTTGCGAGCCTGGATCATGGTCTTAATAGCCGACTCAGAAAACCTGCGCTTTGCCAAAACTAAGCATTTAATCGCCAAGCAGTCAGCTTCAGAGAAACAAGATTTGGATGGAGGAACAGACCCTGAGTTAGAAGGTCCTTTCTCAGAGGCAACCTCTAAGGTGGCAGAGATGACATCTTCACTAGGTCTGCATACCAGATCCTGCGAGGCCATAAAGGAGCTATTAGAATTACAGACACTCTCTCCTGTTAGATATGAGCAATGACTCGTGGAAGGAGCGCAAACTGAGGAAACAGGTATGCTAGACCGAACACCCAAGGAACTGCCAGTGCATCTATCAGAGCTGCCTGAGGATCTCTTGACCTTGAACCGTACCTTGGAAGCTTGGCGTTCTGCCGAGATGCCATCAGATCCAACTCCGGCAGCCCCCATTTGAGAGTTAACCTGGAGAACACCTCCGGATGGAGAGCCCACTCCCTGGGATGAAATGTCTGTCTGCTCAGGAAATCCGCTTCCCAGTTGTCCACTCCTGGAATGTGGATGGCAGATAGACAACAATTGTGAGCTTCCGCTCACTGAATAATCCGAGTCACCTCCTTTATGGCTAAGGAACTCCGAGTACCTCCCTGGTGGTTGATGTAAGCAACTGAGGTGATGTTGTCCGACTGTAACCCGATAAACTGGGCTAAGGACAATTGAGGCCAAGCCATCAGAGCATTGTAAATCTCAACTCCAAGATGTTTATGGGAGCCAATAGTCCCTGCGCCTTTAACGAGTCCCAGACTGCTCCACAGCCTAGCAGACTGGCGTCCATGGTCACAATCACCCAGGAAGATCTCCGGCAGCATCTGACCTGCGCCAGATGGACATGAGAAAGCCAACACTGGAGAGAGTCTCTTGTCGACTGGTCTAGATCTATCCTCTGAGACAGATCCAAATGGTTACCGTTTTATTTTCTGAGAATGCATAACAGCAGAGCTCTCAAATGGAATCGAGCAAAGGGAATGATGTCCATGGAAGCGGCCATCAGACCAATTACTTCCATACATTGAGCTACTGACGGCTGAACAGTAGACATAGAGAGGCAAGAAGAAATAATCTTGGATTTTCTGCCCTCCGTCAGAAAAATTTTCATAGATAGGGAATCTATGATGGTCCCTAAGAAAACCACCCTTGTAGCTGGAACAAGGGAACTCTTTTCCAGATTCATTTTCCATCCAAAAAGACAACAAGATCTCTGTATGAGAGTTTGCTTGTTGAAAAGATGGTGCCTGAACTAAAATGTCATCCAGGTAAGGCGCCAATGCAATTTCCTGATCACTGCCAAGAGAGCTCCCAGAACCTTTGAGAAAATTCTGGGAGCTGTGGCAAGGCCAAACGGAAGAGTCACAAACTGAAAGTGTTTGTCTAGAAAGGCGAATCTCAGGAACTTGTGATGATCCCTGTGGATGGGAACATGAAGATACGCATCCTTCAGGTCTATGGTCATCATGAACTGACCCTCTTGGACCAAAGGAAGAATGGAACAAATAGTTTCCATTTTGAAGGACGGTACCCTGAGAAACTTGTTGAGGCACTTTAGGTCTAAAATGGGTTGAAAAGTTCCCTCTTTTTTTGGGAACTACGAACAGATTTGAATAGAATCCTAGACCCTGTTCCCTTACAGGAACTGGAACAATCACTCCCAGGGAGGAAAGGTCCTGAACGCATATAATCTTAAGAGATGGAATCTGCCCCTCGGAGGGAAAGTTTTGAATTCTATTTTGTAACCCTGAGATACTATGTCTACAGCCCAAGGATCTGGCATATCTCGTATCCATGCTTGACAAAACAGGAAAAGTCTGCCCCCACTTGATCCGATCCTGGATGGGGGGCCGACCCTTCATGCTGACTTAGACTCAGCTGAGGGTTTCTTTGATTGCTTCCCCTTATTCCAAGACAACTTGGACTGCTCTTGCTTGGAAGAGGAAGACTTTTGACCTTTGAAGTTACGAAAGGAACGAAAATTACTTTGACTTACTTTAGGTCTGTTCTTCTTGTCTTGTGGTATAAAAGACCCTTTCCAACCCGTAATATCAGAAATAATTTCTGCCAAACCAGGTCCAAACAAGGTTTTACCCTTTTAAGGAAGCGCCAGGAGCTTGGAATTGGAGGTAATATCAGCTGACCAAGATTTTAGCCACAACGCCCTGTGGGCTAGGACGGTGCATGTTAGCATCAGAAATAAAGGAATTGGCTAGTTTAAGAACCTGAATCCTATCTTGAATCTCCTCCAAAGGAGTCTCTACTAAAATCGATTCAGACAAGGCGTCGCACCAATAAGATGCCGCACTTGCTACTGTGGCAATACAAACTGCAGGTTGCAATTGAAGACCTTGATGAACATACATCATCTTCAAATAAGTTGCCAGCTTTTCGACCATGGGATCCTTAAAGGAGCAGCTATCCTCTATAGGGATTGAAGTTCTCTTAGCCAGAGTAGAAATAGTCCCTTCTACTTTAGGCACTGTACACCATGAATCTTTAATGGAGTCAACAACAGGAAACATCTTTTTAAAGACAGGAGACAGGGAGAAAGGTATCCCTTGCTTCTCCCATTCCTGTGAAATAATCTCCGTCACACGGACAGGAACAGGAAACACTTCCACAGAAGAAGGAACATCATAGTATTTATTAAGTTTACTAAATTTCTTAGGATTGACAACGACAGGAGAATCTGAGTCATCCAAGGTAGCTAATACCTCCTTTAGCAGTACACATAGGTGTTCAAGCTTATACCTGAAGTAAACTTCTTCAGCATCAGACAAAGGAATTATACTGTCCGAATCTGAGATTTCACCCTCAGAGGCTACTGAGGTATCCTCCTCATCAGACTTATGAGTGCAACCTGCGTAGCCGCAGACGGAACAGACACCTTACTATCTGACAAATTTCTAGATTTCCTCTTGCGCTTCCCCAACATGGGAAAAGCAGATAAAGCCGCTGATACCGCAGACGATACTTGAGCAGCAAAATCGGATGGCAAATAAACTCCTCCAGGAGGTTAAGAGGAACTGCAGGACACTGTATGTGACGCCACTGAGGCTTGGGACGTATGAGGAGAACAGCATCATCCTGAGAGACATTAGGCTCAGAAAAAAAAGAAGTTTATCTTTACATTGCAATGTCTTTTTTAAACATGAGGAACAAAATTGCATAGGAATAACAATTTGGGCCTCTAGACACAATAAGCATTTATTCATAAGAGCAGACTCCTGCCCCATATCCATAGAAAACATGGTCCCCCAAAAATAGTTGGAATGACACTGTCACTTTAAGAAAAAAATTTAAGGATAATTTTCCCCCAGAGAAGAGGTTTATGAAAAGTAATATGCTTGGACACAGTTCTAAATCAAAGTTGGGGAATATACCAGTATTGCAGTTTTCCATTAAACCCAGTAAGCAATCAGGGTTACACACAGGATGTAGACACCAAGGTACATCTCCAATACACAGCAGATGTGAGATTATCAGGAAAGCCCTAATGGATCTAAAATGGGTTTTCTGGAAACAACTTGTGAAACAACTTGGCACAAAGTGAAATGCACATCACATCTCTTACTGGATCTAAGATCTGTTTGCTAAGAGTATAATTTCCAATGGTCAAGTTACTGAAATTAGTGACCTCTTCTGCAAGTGTCCTAAATACAACTGATCTGAAATTCTGGTTTGATAACTGTAAACTACTACTGCAACCAGAGGACTAATGAAAGTTGAGAATTAGTTACATACCACTGGCTTTATAATTCATATATACTGTAATAGGCTGGACTTATTCTTAGAGAAAATTACAGAATTAATTTATAAATAAATACAATTCACCTGGTTGAGTATATGGTATGGCTCATTGAAGCAAGGTCCAAATAAGACAAAAGGCTGTTTAACAGTGACACAATGACAACTTGACATTTTAGAATTCATATCTGGTTAACTATAATGAATCTATTCAAAAGCTTTAAATTAGGGCACCTATTAATTTGTCTTATATAAAATAATTTTCAATACTAAGCAAAAGTAGCAGTGCTGTAAAACTGCAGCTTTGCTAATCAGAAAATATAGATACTTCCACATCCGCTCTTAAGGGACTTTTTTCTACTTAAAAAGGAAACCTAAACAGACTTTGTCTAATAGGCTTGATAGGCAGGAGGCTCTGTGTTGTGCAGTTTGTGTTTATTATAGAAAATGAGCACATATACTTAATACAGCATTGAAAGGGGAGCCAGAGTTCTTACAAGTTTATTTTTAGCTCCTACTTTTTAGCCTAAATGTGTCTGACATACACTCATGGTTTATTAGTCTGCCTTGCTACTGAATTTTAGTAGTGTAGAAATAACAGTGATATGGCCATAGCTGACAATATAGGTGTGGAACAGGTGCATAATTTATAGCCAACTTAAAACTTTAGTATCCGTCGCCTGGCCTAGAGTCTCCCATACCCAGTCATTTTATTTCCTTTTGAAGTTACTTTTATATCTCTAGATTTAAAATGAATAGTATATGTGCATGAAGGGACAGTAACAATTTAACTTTCATGATTCAGTTAGATTGTGCAATGTTATAAAACTTTCCAATTTACTTATTTTATCAATTTTGCTTCATTCTCTTGGTATCTTTTGTTGAATAGTTAAAGGGACAATAAACACCTTGAGATTTTTATATAACATAATGAAATAACTCTGCAATATATTTTATTTATTTTAACGCCTTTTTATGTACTTTAGCTATGAATATTGAGCATTTTTCTAATACTCAGAACTTGAAATGCACCCTGCTGACATATCAAGACTAACCCTGCTACATATCTGTTATTACCTGGCTTGAATTTATAACCTCTGCAAATAAAGGCATTTTACACTAAATTTATGATCGCCACTAGCCTGGTTGGCTCCTCCAAATAAGGCAAATGGTTGGTGGAGTTTGGCTATTGAAAATTGCAGAAAAAAAAGAATATTAGTTTGTTTTTAAAACGTTAAGACTTGGTAATATGTTATTACCTTTAAGCAAAAGATACCAAGAAAGAAAAAAAATAATGATAGAAGAAATTTGGAAAGTTTTCTTTTTTTAATTGCATGCTCTATCAAAACCATGACAATTTAATTTTAACATTACTGTCATTTAAAGCGATGGCAAATCTGAGGGTTTAGAAAACGTTAGGATTTACCATCACTAAAAATAAATAGGACTTTCAGTCAACCTACCTATTCTGTGCAGCGGCCTCCTCACTAAACTCAGCGGCTCCGGCCGCCCATGGCACGGCGCTCTTTTCTCAATGAAGTGACATTTCCAGCTCTAAACCAATAGCCCTGCTAGAATACAGAACACTGTCGTATGACTAGCATGGCTACTGGTTTAGAGGTGGAAATGTCACCTTATTGAGAAAAGAGCACTGTGCCGTGGGCGGCCTGCTGCTGAGTTTAGCGAGGAGGCCGCTGCACAGAAAAGGTACCCTTTTCTTCTGTTAAGTGTGATCAGTCCAAGGGTCATCATTACTTCTGGGATATTACTCCTCCCCAACAGGAAGTGCAAGAGGATTCACCCAGCAGAGCTGCATATAGCTCCTCCCCTCTACGTCACTCCCAGTCATTCTCTTGCACCCAACGACTAGATAGGATGTGTGAGAGGACTATGGTGATTTTATTTAGTTTTATTTCTTCAATCAAAAGTTTGTTATTTTTTAATAGCACCGGAGTGTGTTATTCCTTCTCTGGTGGAGTTTGAAGAAGAATCTACCAGAGTTTTTACTATGATTTTAGCCGGAGTTGTTAAGATCATATTGCTGTTTCTCGGCCATCTGAGGAGAGGTAAACTTCAGATCAGGGGACAGCGGGCAGTTTAATCTGCAAAGAGGTATGTAGCAGTTTTTATTTTCTGACAATGGAATTGATGAGAAAATCCTGCCATACCGACATAATATCATGTATGTATATTTAACATTTGAGTATTCTGGGGAATGGTACTTCACTGGAATTACACTCTTAATTTATGTTAAACGTTTTTGCTGGAATGTAAAATCGTTTCCATTTTCTGAGGTACTGGGTGAATAAAATGTTTGGGCACTATTTTTCCACTTGGCTGTTGCTTGATCTAATTATGACAGTTTACTGATCTCTCTCACTGTTGTGTGTGAGGGGGAGGGACCTTTTTTTGGCGCTTTTGCTACGCATCAAAAATTTCAGTCAGAAGCTCATTGTTTTTTCCTGCATGTTCCGGTTTATCTCTACAGAACTCAGGGGTCTTCAAAGCTTGTTTGAGGGAAGTAATCTAACAGAGCTGTGAGATTATAGTTGACTGTGATAAAAAACGTTTATTCTTTAACTTTTTTATGCCATCAGGGTTAGTTTTTCTTTGCTAATGGGAACAAACCTTTGCTAAATTGTGTTTTGTTTTTCAAAGTTTATTGATTTCAACTGTTATATATCTTTCAGTGCTTCTTAAAGCACAGTACGTTTTTTTCATTGTGTTTTACTTGAATAATATTTCCAAGTTGCAAGTTTATTTGCTAGTGTGTTAAACATGTCTGATTCAGAGGATGAGACCTGTACTATTTGTGCCAACGCCAAAGTGGAGCCCAATAGAAATTTATGTACTAACTGTATTGATGCTACTTTAAATAAAAGTCAATCTGTACAAATTGAACAAATTTCACCAAACAACGAGGGGAGAGTTATGCTGACTAACTCGCCTCACGTGACAGTACCTGCATCTCCCGCTCGGGAGGTGCGCGATATGGTGGCGCCCAGTACATCTGGGCGGCCATTACCAATAACATTACAAGATATGGCTACTGTTATGACTGAGGTTTTGGCTAAATTACCAGAACTAAGAGGCAAGCGTGATCACTCTGGGGTGAGAACAGAGTGCGCTGATAATGCTAGGGCCATGTCAGATACTGCGTCACAACTTGCAGAACATGAGGACGGAGAGCTTCATTCTGCGGCTGACGGTTCTGATCCAAACAGATTGGATTCAGATATTTCAAATTTTAAATTTAAGCTGGAAAACCTCCGTGTATTACTAGGGGAGGTGTTAGCGGCCCTGAATGATTGTAACACAGTTGCAATACCAGAGAAAATGTGTAGGTTGGATAAATATTTTGCTGTACCAACAAGTACTGACGTTTTTCCTATACCTAAGAGACTAACTGAAATTATTACTAAGGAGTGGGATAGACCCGGTGTGCCGTTCTCACCCCCTCCGATATTTAGAAAGATGTTTCCAATAGACACCGCCACACGGGACTTATGGCAAACGGTCCCTAAGGTGGAGGGAGCAGTTTCTACTTTAGCTAAGCGTACCACTATCCCGGTAGAGGATAGCTGTGCCTTTTCAGATCCAATGGATAAAAAGTTAGAGGGTTACCTTAAGAAAATGTTTGTTCAACAAGGTTTTATATTGCAACCCCTTGCATGCATTGCGCCGGTCACGGCTGCAGCGGCATTCTTGATTGAGTCTCTAGAAGAGAACCTTAGTTCAGCTACGCTGGACGACATTTCGGACAGGCTTAGAATACTTAAGCTAGCTAATTCATTCATTTCGGAAGCCGTAGTACATTTAACTAAACTTACGGCTAAGAATTCCGGATTCGCCATTCAGGCGCGTAGAGCACTGTGGCTAAAATCCTGGTCAGCTGATGTAACTTCTAAGTCCAAATTACTTAATATACCTTTCAAGGGACAGACCTTATTTGGGCCCGGTTTGAAAGAAATTATCGCTGACATTACAGGAGGTAAGGGCCACGCCCTGCCTCAAGACAAAGCCAAATCTAAGGCTAGACAGTCTAATTTTCGTTCCTTTCGGAATTTCAAAGCAGGAGCAGCATCAACTTCCACTGCTCCAAAACAAGAAGGATCTGGTACTCGCTACAGACAAGGCTGGAGACCTAACCAGTCCTGGAACAAGGGCAAGCAGGCCAGGAAACCTGCTGCTGCCCCTAAAACAGCATGAATTGAGGGCCCCCGATCCGGGATCGGATCTAGTGGGGGGCAGACTTTCTCTCTTCGCCCAGGCTTGGGCAAGAGATGTCCAGGATCCCTGGGCGCTAGAGATAATATCTCAGGGATACCTTCTGGACTTCAAATACTCTCCTCCAAGAGAGAGATTTCATCTGTCAAGGTTGTCAACAAACAACAAACCAAATAAAGAAAGAAGCGTTTCTACGCTGCATACAAGAACTATTGTTAATGGGAGTACCGATACCGATTCACAAAGATCATTACCGGTATCTAAGGTTTGCCTTTCTAGACAGGCATTACCAGTTTGTAGCTCTTCCATTCGGATTGGCTACAGCTCCAAGAATCTTCACAAAGGTTCTAGGTGCTCTTCTGGCGGTACTAAGACCGCGGGGAATTTCGGTAGCTCCGTACCTAGACGACATTCTGATACAAGCTTCAAGCTTTCAAACTGCCAAGTCTCATACAGAGTTAGTTCTGGCTTTTCTAAGGTCACATGGATGGAAGGTGAACGAAAAGAAAAGTTCACTCGTTCCACTCACAAGAGTTCCCTTCCTGGGGACTCTTATAGATTCTGTAGAAATGAAGATTTACCTGACAGAGGACAGGTTAACAAGAATTCAAAGTGCTTGCCGCACCCTTCATTCCATTCAACACCCGTCAGTGGCTCAATGCATGGAGGTAATCGGCTTAATGGTAGCGGCAATGGACATAGTGCCATTTGCTCGCTTACACCTCAGACCACTGCAACTATGCATGCTAAGTCAGTGGAATGGGGATTACTCAGACTTGTCCCCTTCTCTGAATCTGGATCAAGAGACCAGAAATTCTCTTCTATGGTGGCTTTCTCGGCCACATCTGTCCAGGGGGATGCCATTCAGCAGACCAGACTGGACAATTGTAACAACAGACGCCAGCCTTCTAGGTTGGGGTGCCGTCTGGAATTCTCTGAAGGCTCAGGGACAATGGAGTCAGGAGGAGAGTCTCCTGCCAATAAACATTCTGGAATTGAGAGCAGTTCTCAATGCCCTCCTGGCTTGGCCCCAGTTGACAACTCGGGGGTTCATCAGGTTTCAGTCGGACAACATCACGACTGTAGCTTACATCAACCATCAGGGAGGGACAAGGAGCTCCCTAGCAATGATGGAAGTATCAAAGATAGTTCGCTGGGCAGAGTCTCACTCTTGCCACCTGTCAGCAATCCACATCCCGGGAGTGGAGAACTGGGAGGCGGATTTCTTAAGTCGTCAGACCTTTCATCCGGGGGAGTGGGAACTTCATCCGGAGGTCTTTGCCCAAATACTTCGACGTTGGGGCAAACCAGAGATAGATCTCATGGCGTCTCGACAGAACGCCAAGCTTCCTCGTTACGGGTCCAGATCCAGGGATCCAGGAGCAGTCCTAATAGATGCCCTGACAGCACCTTGGGACTTCACGATGGCTTATGTGTTTCCACCCTTCCCGATGCTTCCTCGATTGATTGCCAGAATCAAACAGGAGAGAGCATCAGTGATTCTAATAGCACCTGCATGGCCACGCAGGACTTGGTATGCAGACCTGGTGGACATGTCATCCTGTCCACCTTGGTCTCTACCTCTGAAACAGGACCTTCTGATACAGGGTCCCTTCAAACATCAAAATCTAACTTCTCTGAAGCTGACTGCTTGGAAATTGAACGTTTGATTTTATCAAGACGTGGGTTTTCTGAGTCAGTTATTGACACCTTAATACAGGCTAGGAAGCCTGTTACCAGAAAGATTTACCATAAGATATGGCGTAAATACCTATATTGGTGTGAATCCAAAGGTTACTCTTGGAGTAAGGTTAGGATTCCTAGGATATTGTCTTTTCTACAAGAAGGTTTAGAAAAGGGTTTATCTGCTAGTTCATTAAAGGGACAGATCTCAGCTCTGTCCATTCTGTTACACAAACGTCTGTCAGAAGTGCCAGACGTTCAGGCTTTTTGTCAGGCTTTGGCCAGGATTAAGCCTGTGTTTAAAACTGTTGCTCCGCCATGGAGTTTAAACCTTGTTCTTAACGTTTTACAGGGTGTTCCGTTTGAACCCCTCCATTCCATTGATATAAAGTTGTTATCTTGGAAAGTTCTATTTTTAATGGCTATTTCCTCGGCTCGAAGAGTCTCTGAGTTATCAGCCTTACATTGTGATTCTCCTTATTTGATTTTTCATTCGGATAAGGTAGTTCTGCGCACTAAACCTGGGTTCTTACCTAAGGTAGTCACTAACAGGAATATCAATCAAGAGATTGTTGTTCCTTCTTTGTGTCCAAATCCTTCTTCGAAGAAGGAACGTCTTCTGCACAATCTGGACGTAGTTCGGGCCCTAAAGTTTTACTTACAGGCCACTAAGGAATTTCGACAAACGTCTTCCCTGTTTGTCGTTTACTCTGGTCAGAGGAGAGGTCAAAAGGCTTCTGCTACCTCTCTTTCTTTTTGGCTTCGTAGCATAATTCGTTTAGCCTATGAGACTGCTGGACAGCAGCCTCCTGAAAGAATTACAGCTCATTCTACTAGAGCTGTGGCTTCCACTTGGGCCTTTAAGAATGAGGCCTCTGTTGAACAGATTTGCAAGGCTGCAACTTGGTCTTCGCTTCATACTTTTTCCAAATTTTACAAATTTGACACTTTTGCTTCCTCGGAGGCTATTTTTGGGAGAAAGGTTCTTCAGGCAGTGGTTCCTTCTGTATAAAGAGCCTGCCTATCCCTCCCGTCATCCGTGTACTTTTGCTTTGGTATTGGTATCCCACAAGTAATGATGACCCGTGGACTGATCACACTTAACAGAAGAAAACATAATTTATGCTTACCTGATAAATTCCTTTCTTCTGTAGTGTGATCAGTCCACGGCCCGCCCTGTTTTTTAAGGCAGGTAAATATTTTTTAAATTATACTCCAGTCACCACTACACCCTTGGTTTCTCCTTTCTCGTTGGTCCTTGGTCGAATGACTGGGAGTGACGTAGAGGGGAGGAGCTATATGCAGCTCTGCTGGGTGAATCCTCTTGCACTTCCTGTTGGGGAGGAGTAATATCCCAGAAGTAATGATGACCCGTGGACTGATCACACTACAGAAGAAAGGAATTTATCAGGTAAGCATAAATTATGTTTTTAGTGATGTAAATCCGAGCATTTAAAAAAAACACTAGGATTTACTATCACTTTAAGCATGTGGGGAAATTACCCTCCTTGCCCCTCTACCCATGGATGCCCATGGAGCAAGGCCTGATCCATAATGGAGTTTAAAGGGACATTCTACTCCAAAATTGTAATTGTTTAAAAAGATATATAATCCCCTTATTACTCTTTCCCCAGTTTTGCATAACCAACACTGTTATATTAATATACTTTGTACCTCTGTGATCACCTTGTATCTAAACATCTGCAGACTGCCCCTTATCTCAGTGCTATTTACAAACTTGCATTTTAGCCAATTAGTGCTCACTCATGAATAATTTCACAGGAGTGAGCATAATGGTATCTATAGGGACTGGCAGTGTTTGAGGTGAAAAGCTATTAAAATGCTCTGAGATAAGGGGCAATCTGTAGTGGCTTAGAGACAGGTAGAAATTTAGAGGTTTAAATGTGATAAAGTATATTAATATAACAACGTTGGTTGTGCAAAGCTGGGGAATGAGTAGCAAAGGCTTTATCTATCTTTTTTAAAAATTAAACATTTTGGAGATGACTGTCCCTTTAAACTAAAAACTTATTTGATTGTTAACTGATTTGAAATCTTCCCATGAACATATATTTGCTTTCAACTTAACAGGTGATAAAATCTAAACATTTCTATAATGCATTTGAAAACAATATTTATATTTGTTAATTCTCTATTGGCTAGATTACGAGTTGTGCGGTAAGCTTAAAAAGCAGCGTTACCAGGTCCTAATGCTGCTTTTTACGCCCGCTGGTATTACGAGTCTTGCAGGTATAGGTGTACCGCACACTTTTTTGGCCTTACCGCAAACCAATTTACGTAAATTTTGTTAAGCTTTTTTTCTATGGGACTTCCATAGCGCCGGTATTATGAGTTTGTCCTGGGAGGCCAAAAAAGTGAGCGGTACACCCTACCCCGTCAAGATTCGTATCGCATTTTAAAGTCAATAGTTATGAGTTTTATGTTACAACGCCGTAACATAAAACTCATAACTAAAGTGCTACAAAGTACACTAACACCCATAAACTATCTATTAACCCCTAAACCGAGGCCCTCCCGCATCGCAAACAATAAAATAATATTATTAACCCCTAATCTTCCGCTCCGGACATCGCCGCCACTATAATAAACATATTAACCCCTAAACCGCCGCACTCCCGCCTCACAAACACTAGTTAAATATTATTAACCCCTAATCTGGTGCCCCAACATCGCCGCCACCTACATTATACTTATTAACCCCTAATCTTCTGCTCCGGACATCGCCGCCACCTACATTATATTTATTAACCCCTAATCTGCTGCCCCCAACATCTCCGTCACCTACCTACATTTATTAATCCCTAATCTGCCGTCCCCAACTTCGCTGCCACTATTCTAAATTTATTAACCCCTAAACCTAAGTCTAACCCTAACACCCCCTAACTTAAATATAATTTAAATACATCTAAATACAAATTACTATCATTACCTAAATTATTCCTAGTTAAAACTAAATACTTACCTATAAAATAAACCCTAAGCTAGTTACAATATAACTAATAGTTACATTGTAGCTAGCTAAGGGTTTATTTTTATTTTACAGGCAAGTTTGTATTTATTTTAACTAGGTAGAATAGTTACTAAATAGTTATTAACTATTTAATAACTACCTAGCTAAAATAAATACAAATTGACTTTAAAATAAAACCTAACCTAAGTTACAATAACACCTAATACTACACTACAATTAAATAAATTCCCTAAATTAAATACAATTAAATAAATTAAATAAAATTAGCTAAATTACCAAAAAATTACAGAAAATAAAAAACAAATTACAAGATCTTTAATTAATAATTAATAATTACACCTAATCTAAGAGCCCTATCAAAATAAAAAAAGCCCACCCAAAATAAAAAAAAAACCCTAGCCTAAACTACCAATAGCCCTTAAAAGGGCCTTTTGCGGGGCATTGCCCCAAAGAAATCAGCTCTTTTACCTGTAAAAAAAATACAAACAACCCCCCCAACAGTAAAACCCACCACCCACACAACCAACCCCCCAAATAAAAGCCTAACTAAAAAAACCTAAGCTCCCCATTGCCCTGAAAAGGGCATTTGGATGGGCATTACCCTTAAAAGGGCATTTAGCTCTATTGCTGCCCAAAGCCCTAACCTAAAAAATAAACCCACCCAATACACCCTTAAAAAATCCTAACACTAACCCCCGAAGATTCACTTACTGGGAGTAGTCTTCATCCAAGCGGCAAGATGTCCTCAACGAAGCCGGCAGAAGTGGTCCTCCAGACGGGCAGAAGTCTTCATCCAGACGGCATCTTCTATCTTCATCCTTCCGACGCGGAGCGGCTCCATCTTCAAGACATCTGGCGCGGAGCATCCTCTTCAATCGACGGCTTCTTCGGAATGAATGTACCTTTAAGTAACTTTATCCAAGATGGCGTCCCTTAGAATTCTATCAGCCAATCGGAATCTATCAGCCAATCTGAATTAAGATAGAAAAAATCCTATTGGCTGATGCAATCAGCCAATAGGATTGAACTTCAATCCTATGTATCTGATCCAATCAGCCAATAGGATTGAGCTCGCATTCTATTGGCTGATTGGAACAGCCAATACAATGCCAGCTCAATCCTATTGGCTGATTGCATCAGCCAATAGGATTTTTTCTACATTAATTCTGATTGGCTGATAGAATTCTATCAGCCAATCGGAATCTAAGGGACGCCATCTTGGATGACATCACTTAAAGAAACATTCATTCCGAAGAAGCCGTCGATTGAAGAGGATGCTCCGCACCGGATGTCTTGAAGATGGAGCCGCTCCACGTCGGAAGGATGAAGATAGAAGATGTCATCTGGATGAAGACTTCTGCCCGTCTGGAGGACCACTTCTGCCCATCTGGAGGACCACTTCTGCCGCTTGGATAAAGACTTCTCCCGGTAAGTGAATCTTCGGGGGTTAGTGTTAGGATTTTTTAAGGGTGTATTGGGTTTGTTTATTTTTTAGGTTAGGGCTTTGGGCTGCAATAGAGCTAAATGCCCTTTTAAGGGCAATGCCCATCCAAATGCCCTTTTTAGGGCAATGGGGAGCTTAGGTTTTTATAGTTAGGCTTTCATTTGGGGGGTTGGTTGTGTGGGTGGTGGGTTTTACTGTTGGGGGGGTTGTTTGTATTTTTTTTACAGGTAAAAGAGCTGATTTCTTTGGGGCTATGCCCCGCAAAAGGCCCTTTTAAGGGCTATTGGTAGTTTAGTTTAGACTAGGTTTTTTTTTTATTTTGGGTGGGCTTTTTTATTTTGATAGGGCTATTAGATTAGGTGTAATTAGTTTAAAGATCTTGAAATTTGTTTTTTATTTTCTGTAATTTAGTGTTTATTTTTTTTACAGGTAAGTTTGTATTTATTTTAGCTAGGTAGTTATTAAATAGTTAATAACTATTTAGTAACTATTCTATCTAGTTAAAATAAATACAAACTTGCCTGTAAAATAAAAATAAACCCTAAGCTAGATACAATGTAACTATTAGTTATATTGTAGCTATCTTAGGGTTTATTTTACAGGTAAGTATTTAGTTTTAAATAGGAATAATTTAGGTGATAATAGGTTTTATTTAGATTTATTTAAATTATATTTAAGTTAGGGGGTGTTAGGGTAAGATTTAGGGGTTAATAAATGTAATATAGTGGCGGCGACGTTGGTGGTGGCAAATTAGGGGTTAATAAATGTAGGTAGGCGCCAGAGATGTTAGGGACAGCAGATTAGGTGTTAATAATATTTAACTAATGTTTGCGAGGCGGGAATGTGGCGGATTAGGGGTTAATATGTTTATTATAGTGGTGGCGATGTCCGGAGCGGCAGATTAGGGGTTAATAAGTATAATGTAGGTGTCGGCGATGTCAGGGGCAGCAGATTAGGGGTTAATAAGTGTAAGATGGGGTGTTTAGACTCGGAGTTCATGTTAGGGTGTTAAGTGTAAACATAACTTTTATTTCCACATAGGAATCAATGGGGCTGCGTTACTGAGATTTACGCTGCTTTTTTTGCAGGCGTTAGACTTTTTCTCAGCCGGCTCTCCCCATTGATGTCTATGGGGAAATTTGTGCCTTTTATGGGGAAATCTTGCCTTTTAATGCCGGGTTTAGAAAAACCTGTAATACCAGCGATGTAGGTAAGTGAGCGGTGACAATAACGTGCACATTAGCAACGCACCCCTCATACCGCAAAACTCGTAATCTGGCCGTTTGTATTTTATTTTGAAGCTAACAGGAAATGCACGTCTTTGTACAACTGAGCCTGATAGCTCATTATTCCTCAGTACAGGACTATCCGTTTACCAAAAACTATGATATATTTGCAACAAAGCAAAAAATAGTGTCTCCAAGAAATAATCAGCTGTAATACTTTACAGTATACACAGAATTCCTGATTATTATGGCAGGTAATGTCAACAGACTCTAATCTGAAATGCTACGGTTAATTAGTTCTTTAATCTTAAAAATTAGCTTTAATTTGTTCTCTAATCTGAAAGCCTAAACTTTATTTACTCTCTAATCTGAAACGTTATGCTTAGTTCAGTTTTAGGAAAGCCTTATGCGTACAGGATACATTCTATTATTCTATTATTCGTTTGAAATATATGACCTCATCCCTTCCATTCTCAAATTACTGTTACTCCATTCAGCTTTCACCTTTAAATCATTCCTTTCATTCTAATAGTTTTTCTTTTCAGAAAAAAATGTTTTCCTCTGAAACATTATCTGGTACACACAATACGAATAGCATACTTAGGTTGGTTTTGTATTAAGACATTATGGATCTATATTTATTGTATTGTAATATGTGGAACCCAAAATAGCTAGGTGGCAGTAGAAAAACTGCAAAATATGCAGAATTGCTTGCTGGAACTAATTATTGTAAATAAATTATTTTACCCCAGTTGACACCTTAATACCCTTAAGTAGTTCTTTAATGCCATTACAGGAGTTTCTGCAGCTCGGATGAATCCTTAGTGAGTGTGAATATTTTTAACAATAATGAGGTCATGGCATGAGCTTTAAATGATCACGAGCTGGGCTGCGTTATGGTATTGGGTCCACAAAACAGGAAAGTTATAAATAGTTCTTTGATACTAACAGCTGCAGGATATTGAAACACACAGTTATATAATATGTTATTATATTTAGCAGTTGGAGAAATATAGAACAAAATAAAAAATAAGGATAAGGAACATGTGTATACACATGGCAAGGGGGACCATTACTTTTTTTAACCCCTTGGTTGCAATAGAGGATATTAACTCTTTGCTACCAATTTGTTATTTAAACATAATTGGTTTTCTCCTACTCACTTTTTTTCCCCCTTGAGCCTAAAATGTTTTTTTTATTTATGTGCTTTTGTAGGTACTGTATGTCCCACTCTACTTAAACAGCTGCAGTATTTGTCCTTCATTTATAGGGCTCGATTTATCAAGCCCTTCTCCTCCCTTCGACTGCAGATTTTCACAAGACTGGGGAGATTGACAGCTCCTACCCTCACCGGATTTGCCGTGCACGGTCAGGGGTCTGGGTTGCACGCAAGCGAATATGTACACCCCTGTATGCCCTTGATTGATAAATTGAGGCCATAGGGTATTGCTAGATAAGTAAAGGTTGGCAAATAGGGTAGATTTCAATAACTTATATTGCTTACACGTATTCTGACCTGGACAATAGACTTCAAATACTGGGTTAGATTGCAAGTGGAGTGCTAATTTATTGTGCCTCCATAAATGGGCAAATTTGCCTATTTACAGTTGCACAATAAATAACCAGCAATTACAAGTGGCTGGTTATTACTACCGCAAGCTCGCAGTAGCACTTAGTGCTCATTGAATTAACCAGAGGTCAGTCTTTTGGATAGTTCCTCTATGAATTAAAAAAACAAACAGCATCTTTATTTTTGTAAATATTAACTTCACGAAGCAGTTATAGTGGTTATAGGGAGCGGGAGTGGGGTGTTAGAAAAAAACGGCACTGAAAAGTGCCTTTACATTGCGGTTTATAGGGACTGTGTGTTCCCTGTAAATATATATGTATATGATTATATACATATATATTTATGTGTTAATATGTGTATAGCTTAAGGTTAAGCAGAGCTGTAGTAGAGCAGGAGTCATTCTCTAGGTGGACCTATATGGCAATAACAAGTCAACTGCTTGAGGTAACAAAATGCCATCCCATTTTAATCAAAAAGACAGAATTTAAATATGTGGCAATAGGGGGCTTTAATCTTTATAAACTTTCAACAAGGTATAAAAAAAAAGTTATTTTGGGGTTTTTTGTGCTTTCAAACATGTAAGTATTTTATCATCAGTGTCGTTTAAATTCCTTCTCTAGGATCAAATTGTTTATTGAAAGTCTTTATTGTGAGAGTCCTCCTTCAGTCCTGCAGTATTCAAGTCCAGTCAGATCACTGCCCTCTTATCAGCCACCTGTATTATTATTATCTGTCTGTCTGTCTACCTATCGGGTTTTGGAGGATATAGACTACCCCAAATCCATATTGCAACATCCTCAGTCCTCTAGTATGCCAACAGACTTAAATTTAGCAGACAGACAATTTCTCCAGGTGTCAGTGTCAGACCAGGAAAAATAGGGATCTAATAAAAAATGGATATGATGCTGTAAAGAACCAACACTCATTATTGTTATGTTTCATTGTGATGTTAATGAGTTATATTGCATTGTGATGCAGACTCTACATCTTTTTAATATAACTGGAATACAAATATCTGAAGTGTTTTATATGCTTTAATTAGAAGTATACTGTGCATTGCTTAATGCAAATATATATATAACATATACATGCATTTTTATTCTTCTAGCGCATGATTGCAAACACTGTGAGAACAATGAGATATTGCAGAAGCTTATCCTTCAGTAAGTTACATTTTTAATCTGTTGTCCTGCATATGGGTATTTATGTGTGTTTTGGGTGCAGCTATGAATCCTTGTGCTTGTGTGTATATACAGAGTTAGAACCTAAATACTGGATGTGTCCTTTCTTAAAATGTAGTCTTTTACCAGGTTGTGTACGTATGTATGTGTGTTCACATATATACACTATATGGTCAAAAGTATGTGAACATCTGACTATCATACCTATATGAGCTTGTTGAGCATCAAATTACAAAACCATGGGCATTAATATAAATGGACCCCCACCCCTTTGTGGCTATTACAGTCGCCACTCTTCTGAAAAGGCTTTCCACAAAATTATGGAGTGTGTCTGTGGGAATTTGTGCCCTATCAGACAAAAGAGCATGTATGAGGTCAGGCACTGATGTTGGACAAGAAAGTTTGGCACACAAAAGTCTTCATGGACTTTGCTTTTTGCAGAAGGGCACAGTCATGCTGGAACAGAAAAGGGCCAGAAAATTGGAAGCACCCAATTGTCTAAAATGTTTTTTTGTATCCTGTAGCATTAAGATGACCCTTAACTGGAACTAAGGAGCCTAGCCTAAAGCCTGAAAGACAGCCCCAGACCATTATCCCTCCTCCACCAAACTTTGCAATAGGCACAATGCATTCCAGTAGATAGCAATCTTCTGGTATCTGCAACACCCAGATTCCTCCATCAGATTGCCAGATAGTGAAGCTTGATTCATCACTACAGAGAACACATTTCCACTGCTCCAGAGTCCAGTGGTATCGTTCTTTTTAGACCACTCTAGCTAATGCTTGGAATAGATCATTCTGATGCAAGCCTTTTTGTACAGCTGTTTGGCCATGAGAACCCATTTCTGGAAGTTCCTTATGCACAGTTCCTGTGTTGAAGTTGCTTTCATAAGCAGTTTGGTCCTCTGTAGTGATGCAACAGATGAAAAGCTATTTTTGCTTGCTATGCTTTGCTTGGTCTACCACTTAATGGGCTGCTGTTGCTCCTGGAAACTTCCAAATCACAGTAATAGCACTTACAGTTGACCGGGGTAGACCCAGAAGGTCAGAAACTTCACAAACGGACTTGTTTCTTGTCACTGAGCTCTTCAATATTACCCATTGTACTCCCAATATTTAACGATACAGTAATTGGAGCTGAGGGACTGCAATAAAAGAAAATCAGTAAGTGTGCCACGTATTTACTTATATCATCATAGAGGGCAGACATAGTAGCAAATAGCCATTAAAATTACTATACAGTACTTATAAGTTGCAAATTAGTAGCAACAAAAAATAATGCCTCATCCTATTAGTAATTAGTTATTATTGCAGCTTCATAATTAATTAATAGTTATGTTTTGTTCATCTATGAAGATTTCATGGCTATGTGGTGGATTCTATGCACCTGTTATCAATGGGTATGGCTGAAAGACCTGAATTTAATAATAAGTATGGGTGCCCACATATTCTTTTTCTATATAGTGTATGTATGTGTGTGGGTGTTTCTTTTAATTACATGAGAATATATTTCAGATCTTTGTAACTATCTTCATCTCCAGATCCAGACCCTTCACTTGCTAATAAAAATCACCAGGAAGTACGAAATTATGTTCGGCAGTTCAATGTGATTGACAACCAGAGGACATTATCTCAGATGTCACATTGTCTTGAACCTCGGAGAACTTGAACAATGAAAACCTTGGGAGAAAAGAAGTACAAATAATCATGTTCATAAAAAGTAACTGTCTTGCTATTGGACTGAAATAAGGAAGATTATTCTCTCTGCTATTTTTAACCTTAATGACTCCAGCTAAATATGTACTGAGATTGACCAAGACATGTGTGAATAATATGCATAATTTAATGTAGGTCATAAAAGAAATGTTAAAATACATATAATAGATATATTAAATCCAATAATGGAGACTGTATATATTTTTCCTCATTTTTTTTTAACCTTAGTAGTGTAATCCATTTTGGAATGTGTAACATGGATCTTTTATTTTTACACATAGCCTGGTTTATGGTTTGTGACTAAAGTGTTATAATTAGTTTAATGGAAAAATGTTTGCGGAGCTGGAATTCTGTCACATCCAAACTAGCAAAATGTGCTAATCATTGTAGTATTCTGACATGATTGTAAGAAGTATATACTGTATTATGCTGGGAGGGAGTAGGGAAAGAAGGTTATCGGGGCACTATATTTCCTAAAACATAACTTTCACTAAAGTGAATGTAAATTTTGATGCTAAAGTGCCCGGTTTTTAAAAATTTGATTAATAACAGGGGCACTTTAATTCATCAAAATTTACATTTCACTCCTGTTGTGAAAAAAAAACTTACCTTTCTCCTGTTAAGTGTGGTCAGTCCACGGGTCATCATTACTTCTGGGATATTAACTCCTCCCCAACAGGAAGTGCAAGAGGATTCACCCAGCAGAGCTGCTATATAGCTCCTCCCCTCTACGTCACACCCAGTCATTCTCTTGCACCCAACTAATAGATAGGATGTGTGAGAGGACTGTGGTGATTATACTTAGTTTTATACCTTCAATCAAAAGTTTATTATTTTATAACAGCACCGGAGTGTGTTGTTCCTTCTCTGGTAGAATTTGAAGAAGAATCTACCTGAGTTTTTTGTATGATTTTAGCCGGCGTAGTTAAGATCATATTGCTGTTCTCGGCCATCTGAGGAGTGAGGTAAACTTCAGATCAGGGGACAGCGGGCAGGTTAATCTGCAAAGAGGTATGTAGCAGCATATTATTTTCTGACAATGGAATTGACTGAGAAAATTCTGCCATACCGATATAATGTAAGCTCAGCCTTAAATGCAGGCTTTATAATGACATTTCATTTATTTGATGTTAAACGTTTTTGCTGGCATGTTAAATCGTTTAATTTTCTGAGGTACTGGGTGAAAAAATGTTTTGGGCACTGTTTTTTTTTTTTTTTTCCACTTGGCAGTCGTTTTATTTAATTTGAGACAGTTTACTGATCTCCCTCACTGTGTGTGTGAGGGGGAGGGGCCTATTTTGGCGCTTTTGCTACGCATCAAAAAATTCAGTCAGAAGTCTCTTGTCTTCCCTGCATGATCCGGTTCGTCTCTACAGAGCTCAGGGGTCTTCAAAACTTATTTTGAGGGAGGTAATCACTCACAGCAGAGCTGTGAGATTGTAGTTGACTGTGATAAAAAACGTTTATTTCTGTACTTTTTTTCTGCTATCAGGGTTAGTTATCCATTGCTAATGGGGGTAATCCTTTGCTAAAATTGTGTTTTTACCGGAAAAGATTTGATGTTATAGTTTCTCAGTTTATTATTTCTCAACTGTCATAACTTTTTTCTGTGCTTCTTAAAGGCACAGTACGTTTTCATATTATTTGTAAATTACTTTGAAAAGTTTTTCCAAGTTGCTAGTTTATTTGCTAGTGTGTTAAACATGTCTGATTCAGAGGAATATCTCTGTGCTATATGTGCTAAAGCCAAAGTGGAGCCCAATAGAAATTTATGTACTAATTGCATTGATGCTACTTTAAATAAAAGTCAATCTGTACAAATTGAACATATTTCACCAAACAACGAGGGGAGAGTTATGCCGACTAACTCGCCTCACGTGTCAGTACCTGCATCTCCCGCTCGGGAGGTGCGTGATATTGTAGCGCCGAGTACATCAGGGCGGCCATTACAAATCACATTACAGGATATGGCTAATGTTATGACTGAAGTTTTGGCTAAATTACCAGAACTAAGAGGTAAGCGTGATCACTCTGGGGTGAGAACAGAGTGCGCTGTTGATAATAGGGCCATGTCTGATACTGCGTCACAGTATGCTGAACATGAGGACGGAGAGCTTCAATCAGCAGGTGACGGTTCTGATCCCAATAGAATGGATTCAGACATTTCTAATTTTAAGTTTAAACTCGAAAACCTCTGTGTACTGTTAGTGGAGGTATTAGCAGCTCTAAATGATTGTAACACCGTTGCAATCCCAGAGAAATTATGTAGGCTGGATAGATACTATGCGGTACCGGCGAGTACTGACGTATTTCCTATACCTAAGAGGCTTACAGAGATAATTACTAAGGAGTGGGATAGGCCCGGTGTACCCTTTTCCCCCCCTTCTGTGTTTAGAAAAATGCTTCCAATAGACGCCACCACACGGGACTTATGGCAGACGGTCCCTAAGGTGGAGGGAGCGGTTTCTACTCTGGCTAAGCGTACCACTATCCCGGTGGAGGATAGCTGTGCCTTTTCAGATCCAATGGATAAAAAATTAGAGGGTTACCTTAAGAAAATGTTTGTTCAACAAGGTTTTATATTGCAACCCCTTGCATGTATTGCGTCTGTCACGGCCGCGGCCGCTTTTTGGTCCGAGTCCCTGGAAGAGACTCTTGACTCAATAACTATAGATGAGATTTCAAACAAGCTTAAGACACTTAAGCTAGCTAATTCATTTATTTCGGATGCCGTAGTACATTTAACTAAACTTACGGCTAAGAATTCCGGATTCGCCATTCAGGCACGCAGAGCACTGTGGCTAAAATCCTGGTCAGCTGACGTTACTTCTAAATCTAAATTGCTTAATATACCTTTCAAAGGGCAGACCTTATTCGGGCCCGGGTTGAAAGAAATTATCGCTGACATTACAGGAGGTAAAGGCCATGCCCTGCCTCAAGACAGAGCCAAACCTAAGGCTAGACAGTCTAATTTTCGTTCCTTTCGTAATTTCAAGGCAGGAGCAGCATCAACTTCCTCTGCACCAAAACAGGAAGGAGCTGTTGCTCGCTACAGACAAGGCTGGAGACCTAACCAGTCCTGGAACAAGGGCAAGCAGGCCAGGAAACCTGCTGCTGCCCCTAAGACAGCATGAATTGAGGGCCCCCGATCCGGGAACGGATCTAGTGGGGGGCAGACTTTCTCTCTTCGCCCAGGCTTGGGCAAGAGATGTCCAGGATCCCTGGGCATTAGAGATCATATCTCAGGGATACCTTCTGGACTTCAAATCCTCTCCCCCAAAAGGGAGATTTCATCTGTCAAGGTTGTCAACAAACCAAATAAAGAAAGAGGCGTTTCTACGCTGTGTACAAGATCTTTTACTAATGGGAGTGATCCATCCGGTTCCGCGGTCGGAACAAGGACAAGGGTTTTACTCAAATCTGTTTGTGGTTCCCAAAAAAGAGGGAACTTTCAGGCCAATCTTGGATTTAAAGATCCTAAACAAATTCCTAAGAGTTCCATCGTTCAAAATGGAAACTATTCGGACAATCTTACCCATGATCCAAAAGGGTCAGTACATGACCACAGTGGATTTAAAGGATGCTTACCTTCACATACCGATTCACAAAGATCATTACCGGTATCTAAGGTTTGCCTTCCTAGACAGGCATTACCAGTTTGTAGCTCTTCCATTCGGATTGGCTACGGCTCCAAGAATCTTCACAAAGGTTCTGGGTGCTCTTCTGGCGGTACTAAGACCGCGAGGAATTTCGGTAGCTCCGTACCTAGACGACATTCTGATACAAGCTTCAAGCTTTCAAACTGCCAAGTCTCATACAGAGTTAGTACTGGCATTTCTAAGGTCGCATGGATGGAAGGTGAACGAAAAGAAGAGTTCTCTTTTTCCACTCACAAGAGTTCCCTTCTTGGGGACTCTTATAGATTCTGTAGAAATGAAGATTTACCTGACAGAAGACAGATTAACAAAGCTTCAAAATGCATGCCGTGTCCTTCATTCCATTCAACACCCGTCAGTAGCTCAATGCATGGAGGTGATCGGCTTAATGGTAGCGGCAATGGACATAGTACCCTTTGCACGCCTACATCTCAGACCGCTGCAATTGTGCATGCTAAGTCAGTGGAATGGGGATTACTCAGACTTGTCCCCTACTCTGAATCTGGATCAAGAGACCAGAAATTCTCTTCTATGGTGGCTTTCTCGGCCACATCTGTCCAGGGGGATGCCATTCAGCAGGCCAGACTGGACAATTGTAACAACAGACGCCAGCCTACTAGGTTGGGGCGCTGTCTGGAATTCTCTGAAGGCTCAGGGACAATGGAATCAGGAGGAGAGTCTCCTGCCAATAAACATTCTGGAATTGAGAGCAGTTCTCAATGCCCTTCTGGCTTGGCCCCAGTTAACAACTCGGGGGTTCATCAGGTTTCAGTCGGACAACATCACGACTGTAGCTTACATCAACCATCAGGGAGGGACAAGAAGCTCCCTAGCAATGATGGAAGTATCAAAGATAATTCGCTGGGCAGAGTCTCACTCTTGCCACCTGTCAGCAATCCACATCCCGGGAGTGGAGAACTGGGAGGCGGATTTCCTAAGTCGTCGGACTTTTCATCCGGGGGAGTGGGAACTTCATCCGGAGGTCTTTGCCCAAATACTTCGACGTTGGGGCAAACCAGAGATAGATCTCATGGCGTCTCGACAGAACGCCAAGCTTCCTCGTTACGGGTCCAGATCCAGGGATCCGGGAGCGGTTCTGATAGATGCTTTGACAGCACCTTGGACCTTCGGGATGGCTTATGTGTTTCCACCCTTCCCGATGCTTCCTCGATTGATTGCCAGAATCAAACAGGAGAGAGCATCAGTGATTCTAATAGCGCCTGCATGGCCACGCAGGACTTGGTATGCAGATCTAGTGGACATGTCATCCTGTCCACCTTGGTCTCTACCTCTGAAACAGGACCTTCTGATCCAGGGTCCCTTCAAACATCAAAATCTAATTTCTCTGAAGCTGACTGCTTGGAAATTGAACGCTTGATTTTATCAAAACGTGGTTTTTCTGAGTCAGTTATTGATACCTTAATACAGGCTAGGAAGCCTGTTACCAGAAAGATTTACCATAAAATATGGCGTAAATACTTATATTGGTGCGAATCCAAGAGTTACTCATGGAGTAAGGTTAGGATTCCTAGGATATTGTCTTTTCTACAAGAAGGTTTAGAAAAGGGTTTATCCGCTAGTTCCTTAAAGGGACAGATTTCAGCTCTGTCCATTCTTTTACACAAACGTCTGTCAGAAGTTCCGGACGTTCAAGCTTTTTGTCAGGCTTTAGCTAGGATCAAGCCTGTGTTTAAAACTGTTGCTCCACCATGGAGTTTGAACTTAGTTCTTAATGTTTTACAGGGTGTTCCGTTTGAACCCCTTCATTCCATTGATATCAAGCTGTTATCTTGGAAAGTTCTGTTTTTAATGGCTATTTCCTCGGCTCGAAGAGTCTCTGAGTTATCTGCCTTACATTGTGATTCTCCTTATCTGATTTTTCATTCAGACAAGGTAGTTCTGCGTACTAAACCTGGGTTCTTACCTAAGGTAGTCACTAACAGGAATATCAATCAAGAGATTGTTGTTCCATCTTTGTGTCCTAATCCTTCTTCGAAGAAGGAACGTCTGCTACACAATCTAGATGTAGTCCGTGCCCTGAAATTTTATCTACAGGCAACTAAGGATTTTCGACAAACGTCTTCCCTGTTTGTCGTTTATTCTGGTCAGAGGAGAGGTCAAAAAGCTTCGGCTACCTCTCTCTCCTTTTGGCTTCGTAGCATAATACGGTTAGCCTATGAGACTGCTGGACAGCAGCCTCCTGAAAGAATTACAGCTCATTCTACTAGAGCTGTGGCTTCCACTTGGGCCTTTAAGAATGAGGCTTCTGTTGAACAGATTTGCAAGGCTGCAACTTGGTCTTCTCTTCATACTTTTTCCAAATTTTACAAATTTGACACTTTTGCTTCTTCGGAGGCTGTTTTTGGGAGAAAGGTTCTTCAGGCAGTGGTTCCTTCCGTATAAAGAGCCTGCCTGTCCCTCCCGTCATCCGTGTACTTTAGCTTTGGTATTGGTATCCCAGAAGTAATGATGACCCGTGGACTGACCACACTTAACAGGAGAAAACAAAATTTATGCTTACCTGATAAATTCCTTTCTCCTGTAGTGTGGTCAGTCCACGGCCCGCCCTGTTTTTTATGGCAGGTCTAAATTTTTTAAATTATACTCCAGTCACCACTGCACCCTTTGGCTTCTCCTTTCTCGTTGGTTCTTGGTCGAATGACTGGGTGTGACGTAGAGGGGAGGAGCTATATAGCAGCTCTGCTGGGTGAATCCTCTTGCACTTCCTGTTGGGGAGGAGTTAATATCCCAGAAGTAATGATGACCCGTGGACTGACCACACTACAGGAGAAAGGAATTTATCAGGTAAGCATAAATTTTGTTTTTAAACTTGACAGCAGTTCCAGCTTCCTCCGGTTGTTGCAAGCCATTTCTGATGTCAGAAATGATGGATAGGTCATCCTCCAATCACAGGTTCCCCCGGGGGAATCAGTGTCTGATTCACTGCCGTGATTGGAGGAAGCCGGATTCCTCAGTTTAGACTCAGGAAGAGGCTTTGCAACGGATGGAGAAAGCTGGAGCTACTGTCAAGATTATAAGGTAAGTTATTTTTTCCCAACAGAAGTGAAATGTAAATTTTGATGAATTAAAGTGCCCCTGTTTTTAATCAAATTTTTTAAAAACCGGGCACTTTAGCATAAAAATTTACATTCACTTAAGCAAATGAGAATCTATCAATAAATGAAAAGCTATTTTGAAGGAAAAAAACCCCAAGAGGAGCTATGATAGGTATACCTCCAAGGGGCAAAAAGGATAGTCCGCCTAAGCAACCATACAAGAAAAATTATTTAAAAAGTATATACAGGTTACAAAACCACTGGTAGAGTCCGAAAGGGATGTCCCCGCTTTCCTGGTGGTCAATAGCAGGAAATGCCGGCATCAGGTAAGGACAGCCCCCAAAGAACTCAAGTGGTGCCAAACAAATCGGGAAAAGAACAAGGACAATGCCTTTTTTGCCACTTGGAAGTATAGCAATCATAGCTCCTCTCTGGCTTTTTTCATTTATGTTTAATAGATTCTAATCTGTTTAGTAAAAGTTATGTTTTAGGAAATATAGTGCACCCATAACCTCCTTTACCTTCTCCCTCCTGGCATAATATATAGTTCACGTTGGAGTGAGGGTAGCACCAGGTGGATATATTTTATAAAACCACCTGTGGTTTCCGTACAAACCCAAAAATAGTTGCCCTAAGTTACATACTAGATAGTGCACTGCCAACTCAAATCTAAAAGGCTTGTATGCTCCGTTCACAGTGGTTATCTGTTTATGTCAACAATGAGCTTGTAATGTGTGTTTTTTCACAAGCTTTATTTGTATTTTTAAACTGGCACAGCAAACATGAATCAGTCTCCACAACTGCATGCAGTGGCATATGAGAGGAAACTGGGATTATTGTTAACAAAACTGCTGGTAGTGTTACCATAACAATTGCTTAAGTATTAAAATGATGAGGACAATTTGAAAACCACTAAAAATATTATGTTAAATGTTGGGGGTAAAACATATGCTTAAAAAATAAAAATAACTTAAATATCTTATTTCAAAGGCAGTTTCATGTTAAACAGCAAGACATTTTTTTAATTTTTTTTTATATCTTTCTATTTTAATGAGCTAAACTATAGTGCTTAGGAATTCTCTACTCCGTTTCTGATTTTTCTCTTTAGTAATTGGGGTTTCTCTCATGCACATTGACACTTTCAACTCATTTATCGCTCTGCCTTGAGTGTGGTTACATGAGATTCCATCCTGGGCCACAGACCTATTGTTCCGCACGTGCGCACACATGTACAAGAGTGACTGCAAGGAAAGTTACAGGTGCACATCTTTAACCGAAATGGTTGCCATTTGACTGGACTGCTATAGCACATACTACATTACAACACACCCTTGTGGCTTCCATCATTGGAGTTAAAATGTCAACTGTGAGGCTTTCTAAAGAGTGCACTAAAAAAAAAAGCTTTTTAAACTCAAAATAAAATCTCCATAAAATATATAATTAATCATAATTTTAAAAAAAGTGTATTCATCATTTTTAGAGTGCTTCTAAATTTGTGTTTTTTCACAACTCTGAGAAAGGCTGAAGTGTATACTGCATATATAGGGCTGGATTATGAGTGGAGCTCTATTTATGGCTTTCGCTCGCATGCTAACTGCGCTCGTGGGGTTGCACTCTTCTTGTAAGTGGAAAGTAAAAAATCATTGCTCGCACGCTAACCCGATGCGCGCAAAAAGCCAACGTTAGCATATCGCGCAAGATAACCTATTCGCCCATAAAAGTCAATGGAAAAAAAAGTGGGGGCGGGGCAGCCGTGTCAGCTCTGGCTGAAGGGAGTCTTGCTCAGTGTGAGAAAAGTTGTAGAGCAAATCGTTGCACGTTCAAATTTTGCAACATCTTTTTTGATCTGTTGGGGTGTTTCAAGCTATATATTAAACTGTGTAACGAGTAAGGTATTTATTTTATCAAGGAAAACCATTACTCTATCATCCAGTTTGGTTTGTTATAACATATCCTATGCACAAAGTAATTGATGACACATGAATCAACACATATTCATTACTTGCAAAACCGGCACCAGACTTTCTACAGAGCTGCTGTGCTCATGACAATCAGATTTGGTTATTATGTAAAATAGGTAGCTACCTAAGGTCATAAGCATATTTACCAAGTGTAGCTGATTTGTAATCTGCCCCTGACTTGCATTCAGATTTACTACAATCTAGCTATTTACTACAGCACAGAAGAAGAGGGTTACATTTGGATTTTTATAACATTATCTTAAAGGGAAATTACAATAAAAAATAAATTGCTCTGTTTCATTAGAGCAGTTAAATTGTTAAAGAAATTCTCAAGCACTGCCAACAAATCGCCAATTAACAGCTGTAATGTTTCCCTATGATTAGCTATATTCTTTTGTAAGTATGTAACTGCATGCATGAGTTTACCTGTATGTTTAACCCTTTAGCAGCAGTTAAACATATAGGGTACCTTTTTTTACTGTTTTTTTTACTATGTTGTCTCTTTAAAAAGGTGTACATTTGAAATGAGCAGGACTAGTTATGATAGAGATGATGCCATTGCACACAGACGGTCAAAGACAGGAGCTTTTTTTTTAGTAATCAGAACATTGTGAGTTTCCTAACTGATCTGGGGTTAAGTTCCAACCAGATACTGTTTTCCTTAGACCCCTTGCTTATTCCCTAGAGACAGAAGCTTACACTACCTCATACACTGAGATAACAACCAGGTACTGAACTGCGTTATTGAGTGTTAGCTGAAATTCTGAAAACATTGTGATTCATTGGTTCTGAGAATAAAATGGCTCTAGTTCCATTACAATTTAAACTGAACCATGGCACTTGTTGAAATGATTTACACTGTAAAATGTTTGGGAAAAAAAATGCTTCAAATTCACATATATATTTTTTTTGAGGGGGGGTGGCACCTGGGCCCTGTGGTTTCTAGTTACACCTCTGCTTCTTCTTGTTTTTATCCCGAAACGTCACATTAATAAATCATTTTATCAGAGATGACTAAAGTCCAGTAAGTGCGTTACATGCAGCTATAAATACTATGTGCAGAACATTGGAATGTGAAATAGTAACAGTAAATACATAGTTAAACATTTATTAAAAATGAGTATTGCATAAATTAAGTATGCTTTTACATAAATTCATATGTACACATATATAGACATATACATATATATATACTGTATATATACACACATATTTAGACATGTATATGTATGTATCTCTATGTTAAAGCCCTTTGCCTGATCTCATAGCTTTGAGCCTTTAAAACTTTTGTGTGCATAATTTTTTTCCAATATTTTTTATTACATAGTGTTATTATGGGTGTAACTGTACTTTGTATTGTATTTTTGATGTATTTTGTGAAAAATGTTTGTTTCGCGAAACAAGTAACCAGAGCTCTAAAGTTGCGGTAAACATTCTAGCGTAATACCAGCGGTAAGCCAAACGAGCGCAAACACCCACAATAAACCCCTTTTCGCTTGTGCGCAAACATTTGTGCTCCACTCGTAATCTGGCCTTAAACGTTTTAGGAAAAACCCATGTTCAACATATGTGTGTATGTTGCTGAAACAGTAATAGCTTTTACTAGAAGTTTTTTTTACTAATAAAAGTATTTATTAGTAAAAGTATTTCACACCTTGGGGCTGATTTAACATGCTGCGAATGCAGCAGTTTCCGTGCGAGCCATTAGGCTCGCGGGAAACATAAGTTAAGAAGCAGCGGTCTTAAGACCGCTGCTCCTTATCTTATCTGCTACCTCCGAGGCGGCAAACAGCAATTATCCCGATCAGATACGATCAGGATGATTGACACCCCCTGCTAGCGGCCGATTGGCCGCAAATCTGCAGGGGGAGGCATTGCACAAGCATTTCACTAGAAATGCTTGTGCAATGTTAAATGCTGACAACATATGCTGTCGGTATTTAGCGATGTCGGGCAGACATGATCTGCTATAGCGGATCGTGTCCGTCCGACATTTAATAAATCGGCCCCCTTGTATAATTCTTATAATTGCAAATGAGCCCCATATGAGGAATTTTGTAAAATATATAAATTTAAAGGGACATAAAATACTATTTTTTTCCTTCATGATTCAGATAGAGCATGTAATTTTAAACAACTTTCTAATTTACTTCTATTATCTAATTTGCTTCATTCTCTTGATATCCTTTGCTGAAATGTTGTTTAAAATTGTATGTTCTATCCAAATCATGAAAGAAAATGTTGGGGTTTCCTGTCCCTTTAAGCATACACAAACCATAGTGTAATATATAACTGTGTGATTTAATTAGTTCCCTTTCCCTTTTAATAGTTACTTTTTGTAGGGCTGTGTAAACAATCCTTGTTACACAGATTCTATGCAAGTTCTCTCAATTTATATTTATTTTTTTTATAACATTTATTAGATGATGACAGTTTCTTGTAAACAATGTTTTTAAAAGTGTTTAAGAGTTGCTGTTCTTTTTAAACAGAAATACATCTGGTCATACAATTAAAAAAATAAAAATAAAATAGTGATATTTTGATAATATTTTCTAGTAACCTAGAGCTGTCTTTTCAGATTTATAAATAAGTATGCGCCACTTTAATTAACAATATTAAAGGTTTATAATACTCCGTGATAGAGAATATTTCAAAATTAATGAAAGAGCTTTTTTTATGGACTTGGCTAATGAATAAGCATTTTTTTTTATCAGCCAATGAGCAGAAGAGTCACAGTTATACACAGTTATGCATTTCCTGTTAAAGGGGCATTCCAGCCAAAAATGTACTCCACATTGCTGCATTTCACTTTTGAACAGAAGCAATTTTGTAATATACATGCATTAGCAAAAATGCTTCCAATAAAAGCTATAGCTGTTTCAAAAGTGTATTTAAAGTGAATGTAAATTTTGATGATAAAGTGCTCGTTTTTTTAAAAATTTGATTAAAAACAGGGGCACGTTAATTCATCAAAATTTAAATTTCACTTGTGTTGTGAAAATACTTACCTTTTAATCTTGACAGCCGCTGCATTGCTTCCTCCACCCGTCGCAAAGCCTCTTCCTGGGTCTAAAATAAGGAATTCCTCCAATCACGGTGTTGAATCAGACACTGATTCCCCTGGGGGAATCAGTGATTGAAGGATGACCGATCCGTCATTTCTGACGTAGGAATAGCTTTGCAACGACCGGGTGAAGCTGGAGTGGCTGTCAAGATTAAAAGGTATTTTCACAACACGAGTGAAATGTAAATTTTGATGAATTAAAGTGCCCCTGTTTTTAATCGAATTTTTAAAAACCGGGCACTTTATCATCAAAATTTACATTCACTTTAAATACACTTTGGAACAGCTATAGCTTTTATTAGAAGCATTTTTGCTAATGCATGCATATTACAAAATTGCTTCTGTTCAAAAGTGAAATGCACTTTATCATCAAAATTTACATTCACTTTAAGTATGCACCGTGCACCAGCATTTTAAACACAGCACTTGCTCAGAGAGCCTAAGGTGCCTTTAACATCTGGAAATGACTCAATTTGTTAATTGCTGACATGATACAAGCCCCACTGGTGCTCTGAGCAGCTGCAGTATTTGAATTGCTGGTGCTCTGAGAATACCTAGCTATGCTTCATATGCACGTGCAGAGAAAAATGTTAACACTAAAACAGTGATAACTTTTACTAGAAACATTTTTGTCAGTACATGTATATTGCAAATATGTTTCTATTCAAAGATGTCATTCATCTATGTGCATTTATATTGTGACCGGAATGTCCCTTTATTTTTACGTAAATCTAGGAAATCTTTTTTAACCCTTTTCACAGAAAAACAAAACATTTTAACATGTTTAACAGCAGTATATACATTATATAATCAAGTGAGCGTCTCCCAGTGAGAAAACAGAACTAGTCATACACAAAGTATGAATGGAATTATAGTACGATATTTAAATAATATGCAATATTTCTGGTTTATGATTATATTATAGTAAGACAGGAACGCACTGACCTACATATAACTGACAGCTTGAGAGACAGTTTATTTCCTTATTGTATGCAATAGATTACAGTAATATCAGGGCTGGGCCTACTCTGGGGATTTACCATACTGTGATTAAAGCAGATTCAACTATTTATGATAGTATTGTTTAACAATTCTATGCAGCTCCCACATTGTAATTTAGCTATGCGTTTAACCATTTTGCATTATAGCATTACAGGGTCTCTATTTTTAAAATTATATTCTTTAACAAATTACAGCATGTCATTTTCATCTATATGCATTTACAAAATGCAGAATGGTTCATCTATCTAGTTAGTACTGAGAGTGAATATTTTCACCAACATTGCTATCCCAATATTACAGATGGTTTATTTCTCAAAAAGTTGAAGACTTTAAAGGGACAGTACACTGTAAAATTGTTTTTCCATAAATGTATTTTATATGACTTGTTATACCAACTGCAGAGTATTATTTGGGTTTATTTGTGTATCTGAAGTAGCTGGTTTTGTGCTTTGAAACCACAGCCTATTACAATGGGTTGAGCTTCAGGTAATATCAGATCTCATTATGTTATCACTTTCATGTACACAGACTTGCTTCCTTATCTTATATTTGTCTGGAACACTAAAGCTCAATACATAGAGAGAACAATGGAAAATTATCATTTTATTACTTAACTATCATGCCCCCACTGAGGGTGTAATATCTTCTGCTGATTGTGTTTACTTAGGCTTGTCAATAGCATATACGCCAGTATCAAAACTTTCAGTATAGGTTGGGAAACCACAAGCTAAATCAGCTATTTCAAATGCTGAAATAGGAGTAAAGGAGCTACTTGCAACCAATTTAATACACTCTAGCAGGTAAAAAGGATCATTGGGAATAATTTAAAGGGGAGAAAGTTTTTGGGTGAACTGTCCCTTTAAAATTATTTAGCTCTAAATCTATCTATATCTTATCTGAACTATCTATCTCTTTATCTCTCTCTTATCTAATCTATGTATTATCTATCTTTCTTTCTGTCTGTCTGTGTAATATTGTGAGGCTTTGTTAATGCTACAGGTTGTCAATATAGCTAATTTAAAATGGACATAAATGTGTTATATGCAAAAAGTCTTTTAAAATTGCATGACCTATCTGAACCATTTCACTTTGACTTATGTATGTTCCTTTACCCCAACCACAACCCAGGTGTATGTACATACAACTCAGAACACAAATGATAATAAAAAAAATCTTGTATTCAAATATGTATTTAGAAATATCTCAGCTTGATATTCAGCATACATTCTAAATAAAACAGCCACATATTTTACAGAAAAATGTTAACTAAGCATCCTATCGTTTTAATCTAAGATCAGCTATTTTTTTGATATTCCATTGCTGATCGGGGAAGTTGATTGGCACGTACACGCCGTTGGCTGCACAAATACAGCTTCTGAGTTAGTTCTCAGATTAGATGGCGCAAGAGCTAACCTCCGATTAAGATCACAGTAATCCCAAGTAAAATATTTCATAACAATCAGTGTATTTAGTTTTTGAGCTGCCCTAAACACAGGTAATCTGCTGCCCCCTGAATCCCCCCTCCCTCAACAAATTTAGCTCATATTTGCGTCATCGATTTCTCACAACCAGAGAATAAGTCACATGGAGGGCTCATGCACCCCTACTAGATCACTGATTTGTAGTAAA